>NC_041393.1:137577370-137658435 GCF_002162155.2 Triticum dicoccoides | reverse complement strand
GTGAGCGGTGGGGGTGGATGAACAGGACCCGTGGCGTTGCCTCTGGATGAACAGGACCCCGATCGATCGAGCCGGTTGGGGCTGGATGAACAGGACCCCGTGAAGGGCTGGATGAACATGACGACCCCGTGGAGGGATGGATGAATAGTAGATGGTGGAGGGGTGGATGAACAGTAGCCCATGAAGGGTGGAACAGGAGCCCGTGGAGAGGGGTGGTTGAATAGTAGCCGGTAGAGTAGCGCGCGGTGGAGGCTGGATGAACAAGAGCTCGTGGATGAACAGTCGTAGGTGGAGGCTCGAGGAGGTCGACGGTGGATGAACAGTACCCCGTGGAGGCTGGAGGGGGTCGACGGTGGAGATGAACAGTATCCCATGGAGTCCCGTTTTGCGGTACGCCACACCTCTCCCGATGAACAGGACCCCCTTTTCGACCATAGCACTCCAACACAAGTCCGTTTTGTCCGTTTTGCGGTATGCCACATCCCTCCCGATCAACAAGACCCCCATTTCGAATGTAGGAGGTCCATTTCCTCCGTTTTGCGGTACACCAGACCCCTCCCGATGAACAGGATCCCGTTTCAAACGTGGCTGGTCGAACACAAGGCCGTTTCCTCCGTTCTGCGATACACCAGGCCTCGTTTCCATCGGCTGTTCCGTCCAAGCCGGTTGGCTCCCACACGTTCCGTTGCCTCCCGATGAACACGACGCATTCCGTTGCCTCCCCATGAACACGATGGAGACGCAATTTGTCCGTTCCAACCCAGGCATGTACAGGAGCCGTGGCCATACGTACGCGTGAGTAGGCGTTCGAGACCCTGCCCGTATGTACGTACGTGGCCGTATTTACTTTCTTGCACCCTGGCTGTTGTATATACGTGTACATGCTACGTGCGCGCCTCTACTACGACACGTGCGTGCCTCTACATCGACCAGTATGTATGTACACGTTCGCGACCAGAATGACAATGCTACGTACGATTCGACCAGGTGGGTCCCGACTGTCAGGCACTTCCTTATGTGCGAAGATGTAGCTAGTGGGTCCCAGCAGTCGGGGGGCGAATCATTTTTTTTGCCCGGACGCACTTCCTTGCGTGCGAAGATGTAGCTGGTGGGTCCTAGCAGTCAGGGGGGAACGTTTTTTTGCAAAATACGGTGGCCCATCCGGTGGGTTCCTGCTGTCAGGTGGAGGAATAATTATTTTGCGTGTAATAAGGAGGCACTTCCTTGCTGCGGCCGTGGACCCAGCTGTCATCCTCTCCACGTACAGTCCACGTCCGATGGAAGCCGTTCCTTGACCACGTTGACCATGCCGTGCCAAGAGCACCAGGGCGGTGGACGACGGTGAGGCCTAGGAAGCGGACGATGCGGAGCCGGGGAAGACGCGGCAGTGGATGCCCACGTATAGAGTATGAGGGTTCACTGGTCCCTGCGGTGTGAGGCTGCCGTCGCCATAGAATAATAGGGGGTGTGGGTGAGTAGAGGGATGGCCTGGCCAGCAGTCGGAGTAGTAGGGGGCGGTGAGGCCTCCGCCGCATCGCAGCCGGCCACGGGAGGCAGGAGCACGAGGCACGACCGGCGCTGGTTTGGGCGGCTAGAGCAAGAAGACCAGAGGTTGAAGAAGCACTACGGCCGTTGGATGGACATCGTACGGTCACTGGAGCTAGAATCGTGCATATTGACTAAGTTGACAAAGCCATCCGTCCCCGTCAACTTAGTAGGCCCACAAGTCAGCCTGCCACTATACTGGGTCCCAGCTAGCAGGGGGAGTATTCATATTTTTATGCGTAATAAGGAGGGACTTCTTTGCATGCAAAGATATAGCTGGTGGGTCCAAGCTGTCAGCGGTGGTAACATTTTTTTTGCAAAATACAGAGGCCCTTTTGGTGGGTCCCAGATGTCAGGTGGAGGAATCATTATTTTGCACGTAATAAGGAGCCATTTCCTTGCGTGCGGCTGTGGACCCAGTTGTCAGCCTATCCACGTACAGTCCACTTCAGATGCATGTCGGTCATTGACCATGTTGACCAGGCCGCGCCGAGAGCACCAGGGCGGTGGACGACGACGAGGCCTAGGAAGGGAACGACATAGAGGCAGGGAAGACTCTGCAGTTGTTTCGCACGCGGAGGGGAGTACGACTTTACGAGGGTTCACTGGTTCGTCTGCCGTCGCCGAAGAATAACAGCAGGTGTGGGTGAGTAGAGGGATGGCTAGGCCAGCGATGGGAGTACGGTGGGGCGGTGAGGCCTGCACGGCAACACAGCCGGCCGCGGGGAGGAGGGAGCAGGCAGTTCTGCCGGCGCTTGTTTGAGCGGCTGGAGCACGAAGAGCAGAGATTGAAGAAGCACGACGGCCGTTGGATGGAAATCCAACAGTCACTGCTTATGCGTCAACCTTTTTTAGGAAAGCCTCAAATCTGTGGAAAACAGCACACAACCCATCTGCCATTATTTCTAATAATTTACAGCCCATTTGCTAATTCTTAAGGCTTTTTTTGGAGCCCATATTCTTTTTTTAGCATTACATCCCATATTGTGGCCACGGTTAAAAAATAATACGAAATTTTGCATATTTCGGTGCGGTCCGAACTGTTTTTAATCCCGAAATTTCGAGTCACATTCAAACTGATTTTGAAAGTAAATGTATATCAATATAAAATCCAACAAATTGTCCATGCATAAAAATCAATGCAATTTAAAATCTCGAAATCAAAAAAGTAAATTTGAAACTAATTGCCGGTTTGATGTGTTTTGAAAATGTAGAACCCATTTCTCATTACTGATAGGCCATTTTCTCGGCCAGCCGAATGAAGCTCTCCTTGTCTTGAAAGATTTGCAGCCCAACAGGCCTGACAAAGCGACTTACTTGGCAAATCACAAAAAAACTGGGTTGTGGCTGTGGAACCAGCTACGGCCGTGGACCCAGCCGTCAGCCTCTCCATGTACAGTACTCTTCCGATGGAAGTCGGTCGTTGACCACATTGACCACGCCGCACCGAGAGCACCAAGGCGGTGGATGACAGCGAGGCCTAGGAAGGGGATGACGCGGAGCCGGGGAAGACGCGGCAGTGGATGCCCATGCAGATAGGAGTACGAGGGTTCACTGGTTCGGTTGCGGCGGGAGGCTGCTGTCGCCGCAGAATAACAGGGGGTGTGGGTGAGTAGAGGGATGCACTGGGCCAGCGGTGGGAGTAGTAGGGGGCGGTGAGGCCTCCGCGGCATCATAGCCGGCCACGAGAGGCAGGAGCACGCGGCACGACCGACACTGCTTTGGGCGGATGGAGCAAGAAGACCAGAGGTTGAAGAAGCACTATGGCCGTTGGATGGACATCGTACGATCACTGGAGCTAGAATCGTTCATATTGACTAAGTTAACAAAGCCCTCCGTCCCCGTCAACTTAGTAGGCCCAGTAGTCAGCCACCCACTATGGTGGGTCCCAGCTAGCAGGGGGTATTCATTTTTTTGTGCGTAATAAGTGGGCACTTCCTTGCGTGCGAAGATATAGCTGGTGGGTCCGACCTGTCAGCGGGGGGAACATTTTTTTCGCGAAATACAGAAGCCCTTCCCACGTACAGTCCACGTACAGTGCGTAATAAGGAGGAACTTTCCTTGCGTGCGACCATGGACCTCGTGGGTCCCAGCCGTCAGGCTCTCCATGTACAGTCCTCTTCCGATGACTCTCGTATGTTGACCACGCCGCGCTGAGCGCACCGAGGCGGTGAACGACGGCGAGGCCCCAGACTGAAACGACCCGGAGATGGGGAAGACGCGGCAGTGGAGTCGCAGACGGAGAGGAGTGAGAAACTTGACTGGTTCAGGTGCGGGGTGAGCCTACACTCGGTAGAGAATAACAGGAGGTGCGGAGTGGATTGATGGCCTGGCCATCGGCGGGGTAGCGTTTTGCTGAGGAGTGCAAAACAACACCACTAGATGCCGAAGGGTGGAGCAGGCGGTCCCGGCAGCGCTGGGGGAAGAAGACGAGAGATTGAAGAAGAATGCCGGCCGTTGGATGTAAATCCAACGCCTTCTTAGGCTTCGACCTACTGGCCCACATGTCAGCCAGTCCATTTGTTTTTAGTCCATTTGGTGGGCTGTGTGAAACAATGATCTAGCATCTATGCAGCCCGTTTATATATATGGTAGAATTTAAATCCCATTTGCATTTTTCTCGAAATCCGCGGACTTGCTAGGCTGGGTGAAAATATCATGTTGGGCTTGATAACCCACAAGTATAGGGGATCACAATAGCTTTCGAGGGTAGAGTATTCAACCCAAATTTATTGATTCGACACAAGGGGAGCCAAAGAATGTTCTTGAGTATTAGCAGTTGAGTTGTCAATTCAACCACACCTGGATAACTTAGTATCTGCAGCAAAGTGTTTAGTAGCAAAAGTGGTATGATAGTAATGGTAACAATAGCAACAGTAAAGATAAATGTTTTTTGGTTTTTGTAGTAGTTGTAATAGTAGCAACAGAAAAGTAAATAAGCGAAAACAGCATCATGGTAGTTCTGCTGAAAACAGCGTTAGTCCGGGTTAGTTTCATTCAAATCATGCAAGTTGGAGTCCAAAACAAGGGTAAAAGTGTTTGGAAAAGTAGATACGTTGGAGATGTATCAACTCCCCCAAGCTTAAACCTTTGCTTGTCCTCAAGCAATTCAGTTGATAAACTGAAAGTGAAAAAGAAAAACTTTTACAAACTCTGTTTGCTCTTGTTGTTGTAAACATGAAAAGCCAGCATTCAAGTTTCAACAAATATTACGAACTAACCATACTCACAATAACACATAGGTCTCACAATTACTCATATCAATAACATAATCAGCTAGCGAGTCATAATAATAAAACTCGGATGACAACACTTGCTCAAAATAATCATAACATGATATAACAAAATGGTATCTCGCTAGCCCTTTCTGAGACCACAAAACATAAATGCAGAGCACCTTTAAAGATCAGGGACTGACTAAACATTGTAATTCATGGTAAAAGAGATCTAGTCAAGTCATACACAACATAAATCAATAATAATGAATGCAAATGACAGCATGCTCTCCAACGGGTGCTTTTAGTAAGAAGGGTGATGACTCAACATAAAAGTAAATAGATATGGCCTTCGCAGAGGGAAGCAGGGATTTGTAGAGGTGCCAGAGCTCGATTTTAAAATAGAGATTAAATAACATTTTGAGCGGCATACTTTTGCTGTCCACGCAACACCTATGAGATGGCTGTATCTTCCACACTAAATGCATTATAGGCAGTTCCCAAATAGAATGGTAAAGGTTTATACTCCCCCAACCACCAATAAGCATCAATCCATGGCTTCCTCGAAACAACGAGTGCCTCCAACATACAACAGCCCTGGGGGAGTTTTGTTTAATTATTTTGATTTGCTCTGATCTTTTTGGATCATGGGACTGGGCATCCCTGTTACCAGCCCTTTCTCGTGAATGAGCAGCGGAGTCCACTCCTCTGAGAATAACCCCCTAGCATGGAAGATATAGGCAGCCCTAGTTGTTACATGAGCTGCTCGAGCATACAAAACATAATTTCATTTGAAGGTTTGGAGTTTGGCACATACAAATTTACTTGGAACGACAAGTAGATACCACATATAGGAAGGTATAGTGGACTCATATGGAACAACTTTGGGGTTTAAGGAGTTTGGATGCACAAGCAGTATTCCCGCTTAGTACAGGTGAAGGCTAGCAAAAGACTGGGAAGCGACCAACTGAGAGAGCGACAACAGTCGTAAGCATGCATTAAAATTAATTCACACCAAGTACAAGCATGAGTAGGATATAATCCACCATGAACATAAATATCGTGAAGGCTGCGTTGATTTGATTCAACTACATGCGTGAACATGTGCCAAGTCGAGTCACTCAATTTATTTAAAGGAGGATACCATCTCATCATACCACATCATAATCATTCTAATAGCATGTTGGCACGCAAGGTAAACCATTATAACTCATAGCTAATCAAGCATGGCACAAGTAACTATAATCTCTAAATGTCATTGCAAATATGTTTACTTCATAATAGCTGACTCAGGAACGATGAATCATCATATTTACAAAAAACAAGAGAGGTCGAGTTCATACCAGCTTTTCTCATCCCAATAAGTCCATCATATATCATCATTATTGCCTTTCACTCGCACGACCGAACGAAGTGTATAATAATAAGAGTGTACGTGCATTGGACTAAGCTGGAATCTGCAAGCATTCAACTCAAAAGAGAAGACAAGTAATATGGGCTCTAATTAAATAAACAATCATGCATATAAGAGCCACTAAGCATTTCCAATATGGTCTTCTCGACCCCCAAAGGAAAGAAAAGAAAATAAAACTATTTACACGGGAAAGCTCCCAACAAGTAAAAGAAGAACAAGAAATCTTTTTGGTTTTTCATTTTAATTTCTACTACAAGCAAGGAAATTAAACTAACTATTTTTTTGGTTTTTCTCAAGGTTTATCAAACACACAAGAAGAAAACTAGAAAAAGTAATTTAAACTAGCATGGATAATACAATGAAAGAGTATGAGCACCGACGACTAGTGTGTGAACATGAATGTAAAGTCGGTGAGAAATACGTACTCCCCCAAGCTTAGGCTTCTGGCCTAAGTTGGTTTAATACCAAGGACCACCGCTACTCTCTCCGGTCTAATGAGAGGTGTAATCAGGATACCACTGGTTGGTCATCTCCGGATCCCACTGGACAGATGATGCACGATAGGGGTCTAGCTCAGGTTCCGGTTCAGGTTCAGGTTCAGGTTCTGGAGTAAAAGCTTGAGCTCGATGATTGTTTACCGCCTCCGGTGTGACAAGAAATTTTTCTGCAAGCAAATCAAACAACAGAGGTGCAGGCAAGATAATAATCTCAAAGTGTTTCTTATTGAACCTAAGTTTATACAAGAGCATCCTATCTTCGTTATCAACAATAAACTTATGTGATACCATGCTCTTGTAATCTAAAATGTGAAGAGGCAATTTAGTCTCTTTTTCCTCATGGTGCCTAATGGGTATCTGAAAATGTCTAGCAAGACGTGCATCATAGATACCTCCGAATATGGGGCCTTTTGTACGAATAAGGGCTAGCCATTTAGCAACGACGGCACCCATATTAAAACTATTGTCTCCAAGCAAGGCATGTTGAAGAATGATAATATCAGGAACACTCAAGTTTCCACTATTCCCACGACCGATCAAGCATCTACTAGCAAATATGGTAAAGTAGCGTAAAACAGGAAAGTGTATGCTAGAGACTTTTGCTTCGGAACCCTTCTTTGGCTCTTCTACAGCAATAATATTAACAAAGCCAGCCACATCTTCACGATGGGTTTCCTCTAGTTCTCCCTCATAAGGTATCCTACATACCGTGCAAAAATGACGTAAAGACATTTCTTTGAACTCGTCATATAAATAAAATGATACTTCAGGCGGTGACTTCTTAGGATAAAAATAAAAATTTTGCACGAAAGTATTGGTGAGTAAGAGATACTGATCGATTCGGTTGTTGATGAACCCGGTGAGGCCTGCAGTCTCGATTAAGGTATAAAAGTCTTCATGAATTCCAACCTCTCTCAAGAAATCATCACATGGCCATTCACAAGGTCGTACTTCCGCTAAGCGAGGAAGATTATACTTGGGTTCTTCCTTCTCTTTGTCTTTTTTTTCCTTAGAGCTTTGGCTAGAAGAGCCTTTAAAGAACCTCCATAACATATTCTAAAAAATTCTGAAATTTTAGTAACTTCAAAATAAAAGTGCATAAAACTAAACAAGGTTGATAGCAACTACTCCTACAAGTGCCTAGAGCCCATATCATGCATTAGAATTACTTGGGACCTCAAAAATTTAACATGTAAGCTCAAGAACAGGGTCACCAAGAAAACAAGGATTTGCAATGAATAAAGCACTAGAACAAAAACTAATTGGACCAATGGAGGAGTCACATACCAAGCAACAATCTTCCAAAGCAGTTTTGTGAATGGAGCTTTGACCTAAGAGATCGAAAATCGCAGCAAAACAAGCTAGAACTCGTGCTTGAGCTGGATGGGGATTTTTTTGGGTAGAAGATGGAGTGTGTGAGTGCTGGCATAAGTGGAGGGGAGCCACCAGGGGCCCACGAGACAGGGGGGCTCGCCCTATAGGGGGGGGGCGCCCTCCTCTCTCGTGGCCTGGTGCTTGCCCCTTTTGCAGTGTTTTTAGTGCCTAAAATCCTCAAATATTCCAAAAAAATATCATACTAAATTTGCAGGGCATTTGGAGCACTTTTATTTTCGGGCTATTTTTTATTGCACGGAGAATTCAGAAAACAGACATATAATACTATTTTTTCTTTATTTAATCTAAATAACAGAAAGTAAAAAGAGGGTACAGAAGGTTGTGCCTTCTAGTTTCATTCATCTCGTGGTCATCAAAATGAACCCGCTAACAAGGTTGATCAAGTCTTGTTAACAAACTCATTCCGAATGACACGAAACCAGAGAAATTTCGAATAACACTAAGTTACCTCAACGGGGATATGAAAATCCCCAACAATAAGAATATCATACTTTTTCTTGACAGTAGGGAGAGGAAATTCAAAACATCCAAAAATGATAGTTGGAACTTTTTCAATAGTATTGATGCTATGAACTTGAGATTGTTTCCTCGGAAAGTGTACCGTATGCTCATTGCCATTGACATGAAAAGTGACATTGCCTTTGTTGCAATCAATAACAGCCTCTGCAGTATTAAGAAAAGGTCTACCAAGGATAATAGACATACTATCGTCCTCAGGAATATCAAGAATAACAAATTCCGTTAAGATAGTGACATTTGCAACCACAACAGGCACATCCTCACAAATACCGACAGGTATAGCAGTTGATTTATCAGCCATTTGCAAAGATATTTCAGTAGGTGTCAACTTATTCAATTCAAGTCTACGATATAAAGAGATAGGCATAACACTAACACCGGCTCCAAGATCACATAAAGCAGTTCTAACATAGTTTCTTTTAATGGAGCATGGTATAGTTGGAACACCCGGATCTCCAAGTTTCTTTGGTATTCCACCCTTAAAAGTGTAATTAGCAAGCATGGTGGAAATTTCAGCTTCCGGTATCTTTCTTTTATTTGTGATGATATCCTTCATGTATTTAGCATTAGGATTTACTTTAAGCATATCAGTTAAGCGCATATGTAAGAAAATAGGTCTAACCATTTCAGCAAAGCGCTCAAAATCCTCATCATCCTTTGACTTGGATGGTTTAGGAGGAAAGGGCATGGGTTTCTGAACCCATGGTTCTCTTTCTTTACCATGCTTCCTAGCAACAAAATCCCTCTTATCATAACATTGGTTTCTTGATTGTGGGTTATCAAGATCAACAGCAGGTTCAATCTCTACATCATTGTTATTACTAAGTTGAGCATCAACATGAACATTATCATTAGCATTATCATCAGGTTCATGTTCATCACCTGATTGCGTTTCGGCATCAGAGATAGAAGTATTATTGGGATTCTCAAGTGTTTCAACATTAGGTTCACTAGAAGTTTGCACAGTCCCATCATTCTTCTTTTTCTTCTTCTTACAAGAACTAAGAACATCTAGATTATTATTTAGAGAATCCTGTTCAATTCTTTTAGGGTGGCCTTGAGGATACAAAGGTTCCTGAGTCATTCTACGAGTTCTAGTAGCCCACTCTAACGGCGAAGTCATTTTTATTATTCAATTCATCAAGCAAATCATTTTGAGCCTTGAGAACTTGCTCGGCTTGAGTAGTAACCATAGAAGAAAATTTGCTAACGTGGTGAAGTTCATCTTTAACTCTAGCCAGATTATCACCTACGCGTCCTATCTCGAAAGCATTATTCTTTAACTCTCTACCAACATAAGCATTAAAACTTTCTTGTCTAGCCATGAAGTCATCAAATTCATCTAAGCATGGGCTATGAAATTTAGTAGAGGGTATTTCAACTTTATCATATCTATAGAGAAAATTTAGCTTTACTACCTGTGTCGGGTTATCAAGACAATGTAGTTCTTCAGGCGGTATATTCAGACCATGTATTTCTTCAATGGGTGGTAAATTCTTAACATCTTCAGCTTTAATACCATTTTCTTTCATTGATTTCTTTGCCTCTTGCATGTCTTCAGGACTGAGAAATAAAACACATCTCTTCTTCGGAGTGGGTTTAGGAATAGGCTCAGGAGTTGGCTCAATTGGTTCAGGGATTACTTCAGGAACTGGCTCGGGAAGAGTCCAATTATTTTCATTAGTCCATATTATTCAATAGTATTTCAGCTTCGTCGACTGTTCTTTCCCTGAAAACACAACCAGCACAACTATCCAAGTGGTCCTTGGAAGCATCGGTTAGTCCATTATAAAAGATATCAAGTATTTCATTTTTCTTAAGATGGTGATCAGGCAAAGCATAAAGCAACCGGAGAATCCTCCCCCAAGCTTGTGGGAGACTCTCTTCTTTGGTTCGCACAAAATTATATATTTCCCGCAAGGCAGCTTGTTTCTTATGAGCAGGGAAATATTTAGCAGAGAAGTAATAAATCATTTCTTGGGGACTACGCACACAACCAAGAGCAAGAGAATTATACCAAGTCTTAGCATCAACCTTTAATGAGAACGGAAATATCTTAAGGATATATAAATAGCGAGACTTCTCATCATTAGTAAATAGGGTGGCTATATCATTCAACTTGGTAAGATGTGCCACAACAGTTTCAGATTCAAGGCCATAAAAAGGATAAGATTCAACTAAAGTAATAATATCAGGATCAACAGAGAATTCATAATCCTTATCAGTAACACAGATAGGTGAAGTAGCAAGAGCAAGATCGGGTTTCATTCTAGCATTAAGAGACTGCTGCTTCCATTTAGCTAATAATTTCTTAAGATCATTTCTATCATTGCAAGCAAGAATAGCTTCAGCAGCTTCTTTGTTCATAACATAACCCTTAGGAACAACAGGTAATACATAATCATTGGGGGAACGTTCATCATCACTATCATCAATAACATCTTCAATATTTTCATTCCCCCTAACTCTAGCAAGTTGTTCATCAAGAAATTGACCTAATGGCAAAGTAGTATCACGCACAGAAGTAGTTTCATCATGCATAACACAAGTGACATCATCAATAACATGCGACATATCATAATTCATAGTAGTAGCAGGTTTAGGTGTCACAAGCCTATCAATAATGGAAGGAGAATCTAGTGCAGAGCTAGATGGCAGTTCCTTACCTCCCTCGTAGTTGAGGGCAAAATCTTGGTCTTAGCGTCTTTCAAGTTCTTCATAGTGATCAACAGATATAAATCCCAAGTGACTCAGAGAATAGAGCTATGCACCCCGGCAACGGCGCCAGAAATTAGTCTTGATAACCCACAAGTATAGGGGATCGCAACAGCTTTCGAGGGTAGAGTATTCAACCCAAATTTATTGATTTGACACAAGGGGAGCCAAAGAATATTCTTGAGTATTAGCAGTTGAGTTGTCAATTCAACCACACCTGGATAACTTAGTATCTGCAGCAAAGTGTTTAGTAGCAAAAGTGGTATGATAGTAATGGTAACAATAGCAACAGTAAAGATAAATGTTTTTCGGTTTTTGTAGTAGTTGTAACAGTAGCAATAGAAAAGTAGATAAGCGAAGAACAATATATGAAAAGCTCGTAGGCAATGGATTAGTGATGGATAATTATGCCGGATGTGATTCCTTATGCAATAGTTATAACATAGGGTGATATAGAACTAGCTCCAATTCATCAATGTAATGTAGGCATGTATTCCGTAAATAGTCATACGTGCTTATGGAAAAGAACTTGCATGATATCTTGTGTCCTACCCTCCCATGGCAGCGGGGTCCTAATGGAAACTAAGGGATATTAAGGCCTCCTTTTAATAGAGAACTGGACCAAAGCATTAACACATAGTGAATACATGAACTCCTCAAACTACGGTCATCACCGAGAAGTATCCCGATTATTGTCACTTCGGGGTTGTCGGATCATAACACATAATAGGTGACTATAGAATTGCAAGATAGGATCAAGAACACACATATATTGATGAAAACATAATAGTTTCAGATCTGAAATCATGGCACTCGGGCCCTAGTGACAAGCATTAAGCATAGCAAAGTCATAGCAACATCAATCTCAGAACATAGTGGATACTAGGGATCAAACCCTAACAAAACTAACTTGATTACATGGTAAATATCATCCAACCCATCACCGTCCAACAAGCCTACGAAGGAATTACTCACACACGGCGGTGAGCATCATGAAATTGGTGATGGAGGATGGTTGATGATGACGACGGCGATGAATCCCCTCTCCGGAGCCCGGAACGGACTCCAGATCAGCCCTCCCGAGAGAGATTAGGGCTTGGCGGTGGCTCCATATCGTAAAACGCGATGAAACTTTCTCCCTGATTTTTCTCTTCGCGAGACGGTATATATGGAGTTGGAGTAGAGGTCGGAGGAGGTCTGGGGCCCACGAGATAGGGGGCGCGCCCTAGGGGGGCACCCCCCTGTCTCGTGGACAGGTCGTGGGCCCCCTGGCCCTGATTCTTTCGCCAAAAATTCTTATTAATTCTGAAAAGTCCCTCCGTGGATTTGCAGGTCATTCCGACAACTTTTCTTTTCTACACATAAAACAACATCATGGTAGTTCTGTTGAAAACTGCGTCAGTCCGGGTTAGTTTCATTCAAATCATGCAAGTTAGAGTCCAAAACAAGGACAAAAGTGTTTGGAAAAGTAGATATGTTGGAGACGTATCAGGGCTAGACGGAGAAATGTTATAAAAACATAAACACATGATTGCACGTCTATTACTGCATTGGTCAGTAAAATCTTTGCAAGCTTATGTACGCAATCACTAGGTGTTAACTTGCCAAGTTATATATAAACAATTATTATTATTATTATTTTGTAAGAACTTTCAACTTACGAAATAAAATATCATTTAAATTTGATGAGTTAATAGTACGTGGGGTATTATTATTTTTAGGCTAGACGTGGGACAGTTGAGTTGGTTCTAGGGAAAGTACTGGGAGAAAGCTCAGTTTACATCGAAAAAGAAAGTGCGAGAAAATTCAGAGACCTGCTGGGTCCACCTGAGGAGGGGAATATGTTGGGAGGAAGGAGATACAAAGCACGGCAACCGAGTGAACTAGTTTTTTTAACGGACAAGTGAACTAGTTACATACATAAGCAAATAGCCACTAAAAAAAGCAATCAGGTTAATGGGTTCTTAAAGGAAATATTTCGGACAAAACAGATAATTATGACACATAGGCCAATGCATGAAACACTCAGATGATAAAGGTGCTTATAAATAGATAAAGTACAACATCTAGACCTTCCTGGCATGCTTGATCATGACGCTGCGGCTGTCCCCGTACTCATTGGTTATGCGAAGCAGACACGCCCTCATGTCCAAGACCTGCCTGTACATGTCGTAGCATGCGTATGCATCCTTGGCCGCGTAGGTTATGTACGCTAGATTCAGAGGTACCTCCCACGTGTTCAGGTCCTTGGTATCGTTGTCTTCTTTCATGTTGGCATATCAGGGGTCGATGATGGTCTCGACGAGGTTAACCACAGAGTCCTTCTCCTGCCTGTTGCTGATGATCTTGTATTGCTTCTGGATGTCGACAAGCTTGTTGCACCAGATGGCCGAATCGTTGCGTTCTTCCTTCTCTCCACCGTAGCGAAGGTGCAGTCGGCCCTGCCGATGCTATGGGCGAATGCTCCAGAACCTCTGATGGCCCTACAGAAGTGGTAGATGAGAACCTCGCCCCGCACACATACCTGGGCGACGGTGATCCACTGGTCCCTGTCAGGAGACGAATGGATGGGCACAAGGTCTAGTCCTGCAACCTTGTGCTTTCTCGTCATGTAGGTACTACTTGAACTTGGCGAGGCAGAGCTTCGCCGAGTCCGGATCATTGGTGTACATCACATTCAACTTGGTGCAGCCATAGGGCTGAATGGCGAACTCAAAGGGGAACTCCTTCCCGAAGTCCATATCCAGCAGGCTCACCCCTCGGATCGCCATTGGAGTCTCTTCAAGTGAACGAGTGTGTAGGCGGCGGCAACAGTTCGTTTTTCAGCTCTTGGGGAACTAGATTCAACAGTAAACTGAGTGTGTACAGGCGACAACAGTTACTACCCCTCCCTCATCCGCTGCACGCCTGACAGAAGATGCACCCTCGGCGCATTCAAACACCTCCATTAAGAAACCTACTCCGGCCACACGTCGGTTCATGAGCAGGTCTGTATTGGTACTGTAATAACAGGAGTTAGTGGTCACTTTACTTAAATTTAATTAGCTTTAGTAGAAATTTATACTTAAAACAAGCAATGCATTGGCTCGTTCTATCAGTGCCACAGGATCAACATGCACAAAAATTATAATTATTATTCTCAGGACGCACACAATCAGCACATTTGTCGCACTTTCACAAAGATAATACTACCAAGTTTGAACTGTTTGTTATGGTTGTTGTCCTCTACATCATCATGCCGTGTTACCCAGCTTGCAAGATTCAGAACCAACAAATAAGATCCAAATAATAAGTACAATAAAGATGCCTACACATCTCATTGATTCCCAGCTTGCAAGATTCAGAACCAACAAATAAGATCCAAATAATAAGTACAACAAAGATGCCTACACATCTCATTGATTTCTAGCTTGCAAGATTCAGAACCAACAAATAAGATTCAAATAATAAGTACAACAAAGATGCCTACACATGTCATTGATTCCCATCTTGCAAGATTTAGAACCAACCCATTAGAGCCTTTTGATTAAATCCATCTTGGCTAGCCATGTCATACAATCGAAGAACTTGGCGAATGCTCTTGACCATCACAACATCTGTAATTAAGTATTCCTGTTTGCACAGCACAAACAAGAAGAGCATGATTTCACTTTAATAGTGGCCTCCTTGAACTCAACCTGCATCTCCACTAGGATGAGCCCTGCCTGGAGTTCCATGATTCAATTCATGTGCCTTTTTCTGTAGTTCACCTGAAATGAAGCAAAGATTGCATCATTCAGCTAGCAAGAAGTACTTGCTCTCGTGAGCTGGCAGGTTCTTCTTTAGTAGTTGCACCAAAATTGGGGAACATTAAGGTTGGCTGTCCGGCTCATGTAAGGTGCAACTATAATTTTTTTATCCTTTTGTGCAGTTCCACTAAAATAAAGTGCCATTGTGGTGACAGTGATGGCTCATCTTGCAAAGGCTAATAAAATGTTGCACGAGATTACCAGCAGAACTTGACGAAGATTTTGGAAACTCCAATCACCATTTTGTGTAGTTCCACCAAAATTGAGAGATGTTGCCCATGTTACATTTTAGTTGAACTGCACAAGACACTCATTCCAAAAAAAGTGTTTTGTGCAGTTCACCAAAAGGTCACAATAGCAACAAGGTGAAATGGATATCCCTATCTGCACAAAAAGATAGAAAGTAAACAGGTGCTGGTCAATAACAATATACGAAAAATATACAAAATGAAAAGAAGCATCTTAATTATGTTCATGGCAATCACGCAAGGACAGTAGAAATTTTAAAACATCAGCAATGCTTCATGTTACCAGAAGCATTACGATCAACAATGAGATTCCTCAAATATGGGATTACTTCAATGGTGGCATTGCTTGTTTACCAGACAGTAAATCAACAGCAGCTAAAGAGTTGGTTTAAGGGCATGGGACCGTGGGGACACCAGGACACTCAACAACGTAAAGGAGCAACTTACTTATCATACTGGGGAAAACATCACGAGTGCCATTTGTAACACAGTTTAATTGCATCTTATCACTGGAGGCATTAGATTAACAATAACACTGGTTAGACATGTCCCTAAGGTAACAGTGTGATCGCTTCATTTTACATGCGCCCTTACATTAACAACAACAAAAGGTTGGTATAAGGAGGCATAAAGTGGTGATGCTGAGTTTGTTCATGCTATGTGAGGGCAGCAAACCTAATCCTGGAGACCTTGTACTATGTGAGGGCAGCAAATCTAATCCTGTAGACCTTTTACTATGTGAGGGCAGCAAATCTAATCCTGGAGACCTTTTACTATGTGAGGGCAGCAAATCTAATCCTGAGACCTTTTACTATGTGAGGGCAGCAATTCTAATCCTGGAGACCTTTTACTATGTGAAGGCAGCAAATCTAATCCTGGACATACTCTATTGACTTGTCCACCAGCCGCCACTTTCTATCCTTTTTTCAACCAATAATAGATCTGTTCCTTATCCAGTTTGTACTGCGTTTTCCCATTATTTCCCTTTTCAACCAAGAGACCGGTTGGGTATCCGGTCTCTACTACTTTCACCATATTATTTCCTCTTTGAATCAAGTCCTAGATTCATGCTACATATTTCCCCCCTTTCTTCGTTGTTTGAACAAAGCCCTAGATTCGAATGGATGAAGTAGCTTTACCTCTAATAATACTAAAAATTTAGGTGGCATTGGAAGAGCTGATGGGAGTAGAAAAAGGTGCACATGCAGACACGTGGGGAGGTGGGGCAGTAGAGCAAGGCCGCTTTCGAAGAACTTATACATGAGGGTCGCTGGGATGTTGGTGGCGGCACGTCAGATCTGCGAACAATACGTCAGGGAGGAAGAAGGGTCGGAGGACCTCCCGAGTCGGCGCTGTGTCGGAGAGAACGGCACGGGCAGAGGATCGGGCCCCTCCGGCAGCCGTGTGTTTCCTCCCTCGGCGGTGATGACCGCGTGAACGATGCACCTTTTAGTCCTCTACACACACCGGCCGAAGGGATCCGGCCGGATCTGTGACCAGCGGTGAGCAGAGAGAAAATGTCGCTACCGCTGTCTTGTTTATATCTGGAGAGGATGAGAGAATGAAGAGAGCAACCCTAGTAAAGCAAGCGCTCAGGCCCCTACGTACATATATAGTGGAGTGATTATCTTTTTCTCTCCACAACAAGCGTTTCAATTTGTGTACGTGGCACTAAAGAAAAGAAACTCTCTATGTAAGGTGACTACTGTACGACTCCTACTTACTACTAGTAATACTAGTATTGTTCACTTGTGCTCCCCGCCCCTCCATTCATTGAACAACCCCACGGGTGAATAAACATACAGTAAGTATTTATATAGAACGAACAAGCTCGAACTATTTTCGCGTAGTTAAAAGTTGAGGGCGGGGCTTTTCCCGGGCAGTACATGCGGCAGTTTTTGGGTAGGCGGTTTGACAGAGAGGCGAGGTGGGTGAGCGAGTGCGGATTCTCAAACATACTGCTGGAAAGTTCGGGCTGTGTGATTTGACGGTGCGTTACTGCTGTAAAGACTTGTGATATGACCACTCGCTATAGTCATGAATTACTGGCGCTCCGACCGGGGTGATGCCCCCCTTTCGTTCCGTGCTCTAATCTGGTGCATGACATGTCGACCCGGATGCTGGCTCTCCCACATGTCGGAGTAGTAACAAAGAGCAAAGAATGATGCAGTATATACTAGTACTACTACTACTACTCAGGTCGGAGGAGTGCGAACCACAGCAGCCCAGTGAACCAGTAGTGCGAACCACGGCAGCCCAGTGAACCAGCAGCGCGAACCATGGTAGCCCAGTGAACCAGCAGTAGAAAACAATGTGGTGATATGGCCATAAAAAACAATGTGCTACGGTCCACACTGTAGCATGTACAGTAACACACCTCTTTGTTTGGATCCCTGAGTTAGAACTAGTTTGGGTTGAAATAGCCTCAAATTATCGAAACATGAGGGGTTAGTTTGAGCTAGTTTGCTCTATCCCAGCTAAAAAAACAAGCCCGGTGGAGAGGTTCTAATTGGGTTAGTTATCCTCAGGCCCACTAAAAGAGAACTACAAAAATCTCCCTTGCCCGCACCGGATCGCTCCCCCCCTCTCGCACTGCTCCTCTCTGTTCCCCATAGGGCCGCCCGCCCAAGCGCCGCTCGCCCTCTCTCTCCTCCGGCCGCCCTCTCCTTCCGGCCTCCGCCGCCCTACTCCGGCCACCATCTCCCTCCGGCCTTCGAAGGTCGCCCCTCTCCCACTTCACCGGTCGTTTTTCTCCCTCTGTCGTGCGTGGCGGCGGCGCATCTAGCAGGGAGGTCGCGAGAGGGGTGAGTTTGTTCGTTCCTTCTCTGTCTCACAGCCATATCATTAATCTTGCTCGCTCTAGCGCTAATTCTGATTTAGAAAAGTAGATCCTGATCAAACTTGGTATAGATTTGTGGTGCACGCATGGAATTGTTTGATGCTGCTTGAGGAGGTAATAAATCTTTCTAGAGGCTCAAAGATTCAGTTCACCTTTCTAGGTATTTCAGTTTCAGGCTTGCATTATTTCTAGAGGCCCAAAGATTCAATTCACCTTTCTAGGTATTTCAGTTTCAGGCTTGCATTATTTATAGAGGCCCAAAGATTCAGTTCACCTTTCTAGGTATTTTAGTGTCAGGCTTGCATTATTTCTAGAGGCCTAAAGATTAAGTTCCCAGTCGGCGGCAAGCGGCCCTGCTACCCATGCCGGTGTTGACCTCAACTCGCAAGGGCCAACGTCGGAGGGATTCCCGGGGCTTGGGCTCTACAGAGCCTTCCTCCAGAGAGACGATAGCGAGCTCCTCCCTCGGTGCATGAGGGGCTCCGGGCTCCCTCCCTATTGTGAATGACTTCCGTGATGAGTTAGCTCATGCTTTGTTTCATGGAGTGTTTTTTTTGTGAAGTTTGATTGACGACTTGTATGTTTAAGTGGGATATCTCATTTGTATGGACAAAGTAAAAATTATCATGTTTTGCATACTTGATTTGTAAAGATGGTTCGTTTATGTCAATTGTGAGCGGGAGGAGGCCACAGAAGAGCCGGCCATACCAAATCCGGCAGGAAATAGGGTCCAAAGTAGTGAAATGATTGAGAAAGAGCATTTATTGTCAATCTAACCCTGCCATCCATACACCTCTTTTGTTTAGAGTTAGTTCAGGGTTAGAATCTAACTCTAGCCTCTAACTGAGTTAGAGTTCTCCTCGTCTCGGTTCATCGCCATCATAATTTCCCCATTCCTGTATTTTCAGTATCCTGCGAATCAAAGAGGCCCTTTTTTTGCGGGAAAAATCAAAGAGGCCCTTAGACTGGTTTAGATCCGGTCATTTTTTATAAACGTGTTATGTCCAAAATTTAATGAACGTGCTCCGGTTTCTATGAAAATAATCCGGTTTCATGTAGTAATTCATTCATTTATTTATTCTTCTAGGGGGGGTTTGCATGTAATTTGTGAGGTCTGAAATGTAAAGTACCCCGGCATATGCTCCAAGTCGTGCATGCACTACGACCCAGATGCTCTATGTCCCACATGTTGGCGAATGGGAGCACGTGGAAATAGCCTAGGAGTACATATAGGAGGATAAATGCGTGAAAAAAATAATTACTATGAAGCATAGCTGTGGTTCGAAAAGGAGACCTAAAGTGATGACAGCTATAGGTCACACGCACCCAACTACCACTAGACATACGACTAATTTTCCCCTCAAAAAAAAGAGGCACGAGTGCTCAGTACTCCTATTCTATCAACACGAGTCCCATCTGACAACAGCGTCCGTGCTACAGCTAGCTCTCCTCCCTCGTTTCTCTCTTCTAATTCTAAACTCGGCCGACGCCCGGTGGGCGGGGTGGGTTTGCTCAACTACAGCCCCACCTCACAGTGAAAACATTACGACTGGAATAAAAATGCCATATACTCCCTGCGTTCCTCAATATAAGCCTTTTTAGATACTATTTCAAATGGAATACATCATACACATGTATGTAGACATAGTTTAGAGTGTAGATTCACTCATTTTGCTCTGTATGTAGTAGTCACTTGCTGGAATCTTTAGAAAGACTTATATTTGGGAACGGAGGGAGTACTATACTAATAAAACATTAAGGCCACAAGGCGATGCAGTACTGGTTACAGGAGGCAAGAAGAAGAGATGCATCCATCGACGACGTCCACCTCCTCGACTCAGGGCGCCGGCCCACCGAACGGCGCCTAAGTAGCAGCGGCTTTCGTGTCCAGGTCGAAGTTCTTCTGAAGAATGGCGTCCAAAGATTCCAGCCGCTGGAAGAAGGCCAACGTCTTTCTGTCCTCGCTTGCCTTGTAGTGGTCTATGTAGATGATTTCCTCGTAGACGTGGATGTGCAGGTCGACTGTTTCTTGCATGGCTAGGCGCTGCGCGGCGAGCGCGGCCTCGAGGTGCACATTCTTCATTGCGACCTCCGGCACCTGCAGGGCCACCAGGGCTTGAAAGAGTTCGTCACCATGGAGGCCAATGAGGGTGACAGGCAATCAGGAGCCTGGGCGCGCGTGCTGGAGCAGTACAGCAAGGTCGTCCGTGCACTTCTTGACGGCGGTGAACTTGCGGATGGAGTTGACCATCATGTCGTCCATGCGAGAGGTGAAGCCGGCGTCGGCGAGGTCTACGATGCTGGCGCTCGCCAGCACTGTCTGGAAACGCTGCGCGGTGCGGGGCCGCAGGCCGGCGCCTTGGATGATTTGGCATAGCCGATTGCCGCTCGCGTCCATTGCCTCCATAAGTGCTTGTGGCTTCTGGTCACTTGGTCTTGGATTGGAGTGAGCAGTGTTGCGCAAAGACTTGGGTGTAGATGGATTGGAGTGGTGGGGCGCCTTTATATGAGAGTCCAAACTCTGTTGCATTCACATCGTGTTGGCTCTATTCTGCTTCTCTAATCAATTCCCTCTGCATGTAATTGAGGATGCATCATTGACCGTTCAATGTCTCGGGAACCGCTACCCTCTCCCTCCTTGGCATTAAAGCACCTATGGAGGCGACTGCCACTCGCGTCTATCGCGTGTCAGGAGACGTTCCCGTCAACGATGAGGTGCCTATGGTGACTTTGAAAATTTCAAGATGATAGTGCCGTGCGTGTATGCGTTCGTAGGGGTGAGTGTATGCACGTGTATATGAGCGCTTGCGTCTGTACTATGTCAAAAAATACGTAAATGCATGTCAAAAAGAGACTAGTCAGGATACTCAATATTGTGCACCTCGGAGAGGAAAACGATAGAACTATGTATTTATTTACGGTGCAGATTCACTTATTTTGCTCCATATGTACTCTGTCTCGGTGTAGTCTAGTCACTTGTTGAAATCTCTAGAAGGGCAAATACTCCTTTCTAGCTTACAGGGCTATACTAGCAAGTAGTTGTACGTACTAGTAAAATAGTGGGCTCACATAAAAATTTTGTCTCATGCAAGAGCCTGGCTATATGCGTGCTCCAATGTTCGCAACTCCCACGTTCGGGTTGCGCTTGGCTCTTCGCCTCTTCGAGAAGACGAACAATGATGTTACTACTACTGCTTCTACAGTGTCGAATCCGCTGCTGCATGTCCGTCCACCGCGAGCGGGAGGGATAGCTTGTTGTAGAAGTACTATAAGCAAAAGCCTGTCCTCGTTTGCAAGCAACCGCGCGCATGGGCGAGGGAGAAGGCGTGTAGTAGTAAAATCAAGCTTCTCCTTGTTGTACGAGTTGACGCGACACATCATAGCACTGGCCCCACATACTTGCCTCTAAACTTGGCTGAAAGACCCGCGGTGTATAATATATTTGCTGCAACCTCTAACATTTAACCACCGCAAATTAAAATATATATTCCTGTCTTGACCAGATGAGCGTCCAAACTACAATCACCAGGGTGACAGGTAGAGCCAGAGGACTATTTTTTTAAAAAAAACTTCGAGACGGCCACATAGCATGGAGCCGAACCCAACGATTTTAAGCTTACAGGCACGGTACATGCTATCCTAGACTACTCTACACATGAAACTACCACACGAGCGTTCGGGCTGCGCTTGGCTCTTCGCCTCTTCGGGAAGTCGAACAATGATGGAGTACTACTGCACTGGAGGAGTGATACGTCTCCAACGTATCTATAATTTATGAAGCATTCATGCTATTTTATTATCTGTTTTGAATGATTATGGGCTTTATTATACACTTTTATATTACTTTTGGGACTAGCCTATTAACGAGAGGCCCAGCCCATATTGTTGTTTTATTGCCTATTTCAGTATTTCGAAGAAAAGGAATATCAAACAGAGTCCAAACGGAATGAAACCTTCGGCAACGTGATTTTTTGGAAGAATATCACCCAGGAGACTTGGAGTTCACGTCAGAAGAACCTCAAGAAGGCCAAGAGATTGGAGGCCCCCCCTACTGGTCGCGCCCCCTGTCTCGTGGGCCCCTCAAGCACCTCCCGACCGACTTCTTTCGCCTATATAAGCCTACGTACCCTAAAAACACCAAAAATCAAGATAGATCGGGAGTTCCGTGGCCGCAAGCCTCGGTAGCCACCAGAAACCTCTCGGGAGCCCTTCCCGGCACCCTGCCGGAGGGGGGATCCTTCACTGGTGGCCATCTTCATCATCCTGGCACTCTCCATGACGAGGAGGGAGTAGTTCACCCTCGAGGCTGAGGGTATGTACCAGTAGCTATGTGTTTGATCTCTCT
This sequence comes from Triticum dicoccoides, assembly GCF_002162155.2. Classification (NCBI taxonomy): domain Eukaryota; kingdom Viridiplantae; phylum Streptophyta; class Magnoliopsida; order Poales; family Poaceae; genus Triticum; species Triticum dicoccoides. The sequence goes on along the minus strand of NC_041393.1, from coordinate 137,635,915 downwards.
CTCTCGTGTTCTCTCTCGTGTTCCCTTTATGGCACGATCTTGATGTATCCCGAGCTTTGCTATTGTAGTTGGATCTTATGATGTTTCTCCCCCTCTACTCTCTTATGATGAATTGAGTTTTCCCTTTGAAGTTATCTTATCAGATTGAGTCTTTTATGAGAACACTTGATGTATGTCTTGCCATGCTTATCTCTGGTGACAATGGGATATCATGTGCCACTTGATGTATGTTTTGGTGACCAACTTGCGGGTTCCGCCCATGAACCTATGCATAGGGGTTGGCACACGTTCTTGACTCTCCGGTAGAAACTTTGGGGCACTCTTTGAAGTACTTTGTGTTGGTTGAATAGATGAATCTGAGATTGTGTGATGCATATCGTATAATCATGCCCACGGATACTTGAGGTGACAATGGAGTATCTAGGTGACATTAGGGTTTTGGTTGATTTGTGTCTTAAGGTGTTATTCTAGTATGAACTCTATGATATATTGAGCGGAAAGAATAGCTTCATGTTATTTTACTACGAACTCTTGAATAGATATTACAGAAAGGATAACTTTGAGGTGGTTTCGTACCCTACCATAATCTCTTCGTTTGTTCTCCGCTATTAGTGGCTTTGGAGTGACTCTTTGTTGCATGTTGAGGGATTGTTATATGATCTATCTATGTTATTATTGTTGAGAGAACTTGCACTAGTGAAAGTATGAACCCTATGCCTTGTTTCCTATCATTGCAATACCGTTTACGCTCACTTTTAGCGCTTGCTACCTTGCTGATTTTATAATTTCAGATTACAAATACCTTTATCTACCATCCATATTGCTCTTGTATCACCATCTCTTCGCCGAACTAGTGCACCTATACAATCTACCATTGTATTGGGTGTGTTGGGGACACAAGGACTCTTTGTTATTTGGTTGCAGCGTTGTTTGAGAGAGACCATCTTCATCCTACGCCTCCTATGGATTGATAAACCTTAGGTCATCCACTTGAGGGAAATTTGCTACTGTCCTACAAACCTGTGCACTTGCAGGACCAACAACGTGTACAATAAGAAGGTTGTGTAGTAGACATCAAGGAGTACTACAATACGCTTCTGGCCATCTGACACCGATTGAACTGCTGCATGTCCACTGCATGCGGGAGGGAGAGCATGTAGCGAAAGCTTCTCCTAGTCTTGCCAGCCACCATGCTCATGGGCGAGGGAAGGACGCTCCTGCCTTTGCGTGTATGACAGGTGGGCCCGACAGGTGGGTGGCCAACCTATCATACAGCCAAAGGTAGGTGCAGTTAAGTCCGCGAGGGAGAGGATATTCAAACTTCTCGTTGATGTACGAGTTGACGCGACACATCAAAGCACTGCACTCGATATATTTCAATAATTTGCGTTTACCGATGCATTAATTACAACACATGCATGCATGCCATGACTCTCCTTTTGATACTTGCATGTGTTGATTTAATGCACCTTGATGTAGTATAAAATATGTGACGGTAAAGCTTTGTAATGCCCCGGCCCAAGCGAGAGATGGTTGTGCACGAGGAGGGTGAGATCATGCAGACGGAACAGGACCCGACGATGGAGCTCCCTAAGGTCTCGATGGACCTCACCGTGCTCCACTGCCCCTTGTGCCTCCGCCCCTTGACGCCTCCAGTGTATGAGGTTCGAATACACCTCGTCCGTTCGGCTGATTGAGCAAGGTGCAGGTTTCTTGATTGATGTGCTATTCGATTGATTTCTGCAGTGCAAGGGAGGGCACCTGGCCTGCGCGACTGCCGAGTCGAGTGCCCCGGGAACCAGTGGCAGTGCCAGAAGTGCGAGCATAGCGGTGGCTTTGACATGCGGAACACGGTGGTGGACGCCATCCTTTCGTCGGTGAGTGTGGAGTGCCCGCACGAAGGCTGTGGGCTCTACGTCACTTACCACAAGCTCGCCGATCACCAGAGCGTGTGTCCGCTCGCGCCCTGCGAATGCCCCGTGGCTGTCTGCGGCTACGAAGGTCCGCCACCGGCGCTCTACCACCACATCAGCACCGCGCATCCCATGCTCATGCACAGGATCCAGTACGGCAAGGTGCTCCAGCTGCAAGTGCCACTGTCGGAGCCATGGCTCTTGTTATTTGTGGAGGAGGACGACCGCGCGTTTTTTTGGTCGGTGGTGTGCTCGACATCGGCGCGCCTATCGCCGTGTCGGTCATCTGCATCAGAGCGGGGGCGTCCCCACTACCGCACTATGTGGCCAAGCTGTGGGCGAACGGCCCGCCGGGGGAGCCCAAAGGCACGACCGACGCCTTCAAGGTGGAAATGGAGGTGACAAGCAGCAAGGATCCCGGCAACATCGATGTGCAGGAGCTGACCTTCACAGTTCCGCCCAAGCTGCTAGCTGGGGCTAAGCTGGTGTCCCTCCACATTCAGATTGACAAGCTCACGTCCTAAATGTTTCTACAGTGCCTTTGGTTTATCTTAGTAATATGCTAATATAGGTATTACCTCAGTCTACTTTAGCTTAAGAAATGGTGGGTTTTGGTGGCGATGCAGCAATTACTTCGACATCAGATCAGTAATTTCCAACAGTCGAACGGATATTTTGTGTCTGTTGGATATAAAGTTCCTTTGGGTAAGAAGTACTACTCCCTCCGTCCGAAAATACTTGTCATCAAAATGGATAAAAAGAGATGTATCTAGAACTAAAATATGTCTAGATACATCCCCTTTTATCCATTTTGATGACAAGTATTTCTGGACGAAGGGAGTACTTGTCATCAAAATGGATAAAAGGAGATGTATGTAGACGTATTTTAGTTCTAGATACGTCCCTTTTTATCCATTTTGATGACAAGCACTCCCTCCATTCCACAATACATGCCTTCCATTTGTCAAAATATAGATGTATCTAGACATGTTTTAGTATATAGGTACATCCATGATAGAGCCAATCGGATGGTTGAGAACACTACAATTCGTACCTACAGATGCGTGTGTGACTCCCAGATGCAGAGGCCAGGGGTCATCATCCTCCTTTTTGAGAAAAAACAGACGCATGTGTGAGAGGACGAGTGCATGCGTGCACCTCTTCTCTTCCTGTATAACGTACTCCCTCCATCTAGGTGAGTAAGTCATCTTAGGTTGTGCACCGTGACCAAGGAGGAGGGGAAAACGAGAGACCTTAATGTTTATTTGCTAATTAATAGCATTGCATGCAATGAACTAACCACTGCATGTCATGTTTGGTAGTCTGAAGTCATTAAAAGCATGCACACCCATGATCTCTTATTGGTTGATATATCAAGAAACAAGAAACGAGGTAGAAGTTAATGCACCGCGCCTAAGTGTTTTGGGATTATTTGGTTTTCATAAGATGACTTACACACCTAGACGGAGGGAGTACTAAACTCAGAGTACAAGTTTTTGTGGGTGGCACGATGGTGCGTGCGAGAAGTCCCGAGAGATAGGTTTAACGCATCTGGAAAAAAATACTAGCCTATAGCTCGTCACGTGGCTATTCCTGCGGAATGCCCCATTAACCGTAGGATATGTATACGATGGTGCCTGTTATTGCACGTACACAGCAGTAGAAAAAGAACTACCATGGCATATGCTACACCATGGCCGAGAACACGTGCCCACGTAATGCCATCCGGGAATAGTGCCGCACTTCGAAACTAGAACCGTCAATAAATTTTGAGCTTGCGTCTCGTCACATTTCAAATTACTCCACGCTATATTGAATTGCAAACCTTTTCACACCGATCACAACTAAACGGTTTCCCACTTAGGAGCGTATTAGTACCATGCTATATTGAATTGCAAACCTGTTCACACCGATCACAACCTAAACGGTTTCCCACTTAGGAGCATATTAGTACTTGGTTATAAATACTAGTATGCCAAGATGACTGCACATTCCTCCTCAACTCCTCATCCACAAAAACAAACAAGTCATTCAGCATCCTTCCCTTGCGTCTGCCATGGCCAGCGTGAGTTCTGGGTCGAGAGATTGCCACCTGGGAGAGGCGAGCATCGAAGCGGAAGCACGAGAAATGTCCCGCCTCGCTGCAAAAGCAGCCGACATGTCCCGCCGCGCGGAAGTAGCAGCACAGAGGTCCCGCCGCGCCGCTGAAGCAGCACGGAGGTCCTGCCGCACCGTTGATGCAGCAGACTGGTCCAACCACGCCACGGAAGCAACAGAGATGTCCCGCTGCGCCACGAATGCAGCAGAGATGTCCCGCCGCGCCTTGGCGGCCTGGGAAAATTTCTCGCGGGCAGGCGACGACTGTTACACGCGCATGCATGCGATCGTCCATAGCCAGATGGATCAGATATCTGGCTGGGCGAGGTTGCAGGACGACATGAAAGCCTTGTTTGAACAGGCTACCGGCATCATCCGACAACTAAGGGAGGGCAATGAGAGGCTCCGGGCCGAGCGCGACCTGCTGAGGGCGAAGATCGTCCGAATTGCAGACCAGCAGGAGGAGACCAGTGCCTTGTTGAAGAGGATCGGTGTCATCGTCAAGAAACTTATGGACGAGAATGACATGCTCCGCATCGAGCGCCAAAGGTTGGTGGAGGAATCCGTGGATGTTATCAAGCAGCGTCTTGAGGACACGAAAGAGCTTGATACGTCTCCAACGTATCTATAATTTTTGATTGTTCCATGCTATTATATTACGCGTTTTGGATGTTTATGGGCATTACTTTACACAATTATATCATTTTTGGGACTAACCTACTAACCGGAGGCCCGGCCCGTATTGCTGTTTTTTGCCTATTTGAGTGTTTCGAAGAAAAGGAATATCAAACGGAGTCCAAATAGAATGAAACCTTCGGAAGCGATCTTTTTGGAACAAACGTGATCTAGAGGACTTGGAGTGGAAGTCAAGAAACAACCGAGGCAGCCACGAGGGTGCCCGGCGCGCCCCCTAGGGCTGGGCGCCCCCCTGCCTTGTGGGCCCCTCGAGCATCCACCGACCTACTTCTTCCTCCTATATATACCCATGTACCCCGAAAACATCAGAAGCGAGCACGAAAAACTATTTCCACCGCCGCAACCTTCTGTATCCGCGAGATCCCATCTTGGAGCCTTCGCCGGCGCTCCGACGGAGGGGGAATCGATCACGGCGGGCCTCTACATCATCTCCAAGGCCTCTCCGATGAGTTGTGAGTAGTTTACCACAGACCTTCAGGTCCATAGTTATTAGCTAGATGGCTTCTTCTCTCTCTTTGTATCTCAATACAAAGTTCTCGATCTTCTTGGAGATCTATTCGATGTAACTCTTTTTGCGGTGTGTTTGTCGAGATCCAATGAATTGTGGGTTTACGATCAAGTTTATCTATGAGAAATATTTGAGTGTCCTCTGAATTCTTTTATGTGCGGTTAAGTTATCTTTGCAAGTCTCTTCGAATTATCAGTTTGGTTTGGCCTACTAGATTGATCTTTCTTGCAATGGGAGAAGTGCTTAGCTTTCGGTTCAATCTTGCGGTGTTCTTTCCCAGTGACAGCAGGGGCAACAAGGCACGTATTTTATTGTTGCCATCGAGGATAAAAAGATGGGGTTTAAATCATATTGCATGAGTTTATACCTCTACATCATGTCATCTTTTTTAATGTGTTACTCCGTTCTTTATGAACTTAATACTCTAGATGCATGTTGGATAGCGGTTGTAGGACCTTGAAGTATGTCTAGAGGGAGGGTGATTAGACTACTTGAGCAATTAAAAACTTAACCTTTTCCCAATTTTAGAGTTTGGCAGATTTTAGCAATCTTTGGACAAGTCAAGCAATCATCACTCAAATCAAGCAAGCATGCAAAGAGTATATAGGTAGCGGAAATTAAGGCATGCAACTTGCAAGAAAGTAAAGGTAAGGGTTTGGAGGATTCAAACACAGTTGGAGACACGGATGTTTTTGGCGTGGTTCCGATAGGTGGTGCTATCGTACATCCACGTTGATGGAGACTTCAACCCACGAAGGGTAACGGCTGCGCGAGTCCATGGAGGGCTCCACCCAAGAAGGGTCCACAAAGAAGCAACCTTGTCTATCCCACCATGGTCGTCGCCCATGAAGGACTTGCCTCACTAGCGGTAGATCTTTACGAAGTAGGCGATCTCCTTGCCCTTACAAACTCCTTGGTTCAACTCCACAATCTTGTCGGAGGCTCCCAAGTGACACCTAGCCAATCTAGGAGACACCACTCTCCAAGAAGTAACAAATGGTGCATTGATGATGAACTCCTTGCTCTTGTGCTTCAAATGATAGTCTCCCCAACACTCAACTCTCTCTCATAGGATTTGGATCTGGTGGAAAGAGGATTTGAGTGGAAAGCAACTTGGGGAAGGCTAGAGATCAAGATTCATATGGTAGGAATGGAATATCTTGGCCTCAACACATGAGTAGGTAGTTCTCTCTCAGAACTGGTAAGTTGGAAGTGTAGGTTTGTTCTAATGGCTCTCTCCACGAATGAAGAGGAGGTGGAGGGGTATATATAGCCTCCACACAAAATCTAACCGTTACACACTATTTACCAATCTCGGTGGGACCGAATCAACAAACTCGGTCAGACCGATTTAGTAAACCTAGTGACCGTTAGGATTTTCGGTGGGACCAACATGCAACTCGGTAGGACTGATATGGTTAGGGTTAGGGCATAATGTAATCTCGGTGAGACCGATTACACAAACTCGGTGAGACCGATTTTGGTAATTAGCTAACCAAAGAGTTGGTCAGGTAAACTCGGTGGGACCGATTTGCTCTTTTCGGTGAGACCGAAATGTTACAAAAGGGAAACAGAGAGTTTACATTGCAATCTCGGTGGGACCGATCGCTCACTTCGGTTAGACCGAAATGTTACGAAGGGAAACAGAGAGATTACAATCCCATCTCGGTGAGACCGAGATCCCTATCGGTGAGACCGATTTGCCTAGGGTTTGTGGCAGTGGCTATGACATCTGAACTCGGTGGCGCCGGATAGAAAGAATAGGTCTGACCGATTTTGGCTTTAGGTTTAGGTCATATGAGGATGTGTGAAAGTAGTTGAGGGTTTTTGGAGCATATCACTAAGCACTTGAAGCAAGAGGCTCATTAAGCAACACCTCATCCCTCCTTGATAGTATTGGCTTTTCCTATAGACTCAATGTGATCTTGGATCACTAAAATGTAAAATGAAGAGTCTTGAGCTTTTGAGCTTGAGCCAGTCCTTTGTCCTTGATATTTTGAGGGGTCCACTTTCATCATCCATGCCATGCCATTCATTGAGCTTTCCTGAAATAATAGTCTTGGAATAGCATTAGCACAATGAGCTATATGTTGTTATGAATTACCAAAACCACCTAGGGATAGTTGCACTTTCATTCTCCCCCTTTTTGGTAATTGATGACAACATATAGATCAAAGCTTCGACAATAAATAATAAGATTGTAAAACATCGTCGCTTTGAGAAGTATGTGATAAGCAAGAGCTCCCCCTAAATTTGTGCATAGTTTAAGATTTTCTTTGGACTGCAAATGCACAAGGAATTAGGCTCATGGGTTACTCTTCCATGTCACATACATCTTGGTGGAGCGCTCAAAATAATAAAGATTGAATACATGCACTCATCACCAAGCAAAGTGAATGATCATATAAGGATAGGTAAGATAATATCATCAAACAAGCATAAGTGTAGCTTATGATCAAACACATGATCATCAATGTCTCACAGGTAATTGCATAGTATCTCAAGCAATCAAAAGCAAACAAAGTTTAACCACCAAAGCAAGAGAGAAAAAAACACTCTCTCTCTCTTGAAGCCTATGATTTATACATTTTTCTCCCCCTTTGGCAACGTTACCAAAAAGTTCATAAAAAAATGCATAGTGCTAGATCGACTCTTAGGCTTGGTCTTCAGGTGGTGGTGGTGTCCGGATAACTCCAAGAATGAAGGCTTCAGTTGATGTAGAGGGAGCTGGAGGAGTTGGTGCTGGAGCTGGTTGTCCTGGAGCTGTAGAAGCTGTTGCTGGTGCAGATGATGTGGCTCTAGTGTCTGTCACAGGCACGGCAGCTGACCTCTGAGCTCTAGGCACTCTGGCAAATGCATCAGTGGTTGTCTTGCCCTTCGTCTCCTGCATGTCTTCCTGAAGCTGCTCCACAACTGACTGAATCTCAGTTACTTTGACATCAAGATCATAGAATTTTTGTTCCATGATTCTTTCCAGGCTCTCCTGGTTTTGAGTTAGGGTGGCCAACCCCTTCTCAATCCTCAATGTTGATGCTATCAAGTAACCAAGCTGCTCCTGTTTGTTCTTCAAGAAATACTCAGATGCCTCCTCTTGAGTTGGCATCTTGGCAGCCTTCTCTTTCCTTGCCTTCTCCTTCTTCTCTTGAGCTTGCACCGATGATGGTTTATTCTCAGTCATGACAACTTGATTGTCCTCAAAGTCTGGATAAAGGGAAAAATGTTCCTTATCCAACAGATATTTGCCTGTGCCCATCTTTGTGTTTATCAACTCCTGAATCTGTGGGGCATATCCACAACTTCTCTTCTGGTCTGCTGCAGTCCTCTTGATAGTTTCAACCATAAGGCTCATGACCTTGAATTTCTGTGGCACATCAAATATATGCAGCAAGTTAATTGCATGCCCTCTAATCATGTTGTGGTCACCTGATTTGGGCAAAAGAGTGTGCCTTAAGATCTGGTTGATTGTAGGCAGCCCTGACAGAAGAAAATGAACTGATCCAAACTTGAAAATCTCAAGTGCTTCATCAGGGATCTCCTTGTACATATGTGACATTGAGTTATGATCCATTTTCTTCTTGGCATAGACATCCAAGTCATCTTCACTCTCCTTGGGGGCATTGATCAGATTGGCCCATTCCTCAATGGTAGACTGGTACCTCGTTCCTTCTGACATCCACACTATCCTGCCATCTGGATAGAAGTGTGCTGTGGAGTAGAATTGCATAATGAGTTCATCATTCCAGTTGGTGAGCTTCTGCCCAACAAAATCTGCAACTCCACAAGCTTCAAAACTGTCTTGCACTCCAGGATAGTGTTCCTCATTTTCTTTCATGTAGGTCCAGTCGACCCACCTCATATCACACACTATGGGCATCTTGCCCAACAAGATTGTCTCATAGAAGTCCTGCTGTTCCTTTGTATGGAACCTGTAATCAACAGCAGTCCTTCTCCTGGTGGCACATGGATCTGACTCTCTCCATAGCCTCAACCCTAGATCTCTCCTGATCTTCATGTTCTCAGCCACAGGATGAGCATCATTGTGGTCTAGGATCTTGGGTTTGAGCTTCCTTAAGATCTGCCCTTCTTCATCTTCCTCAGCAGCAACCTCAGGCATTAGGGCCTTTTTCTTCTCAGCTGCTGGTATACTCATGGTATTTCTCTTTGGTGCAATCTTGGGCTTGGAGGCAGCTTTGGGTGCTTCTTTGGGCTTTGATGTTGCAGCCCCTGATCTTATAGCATCACCCATAAGCTTCTATGTCTTGGGTGCTGGTGCAGCAACCTCTTCTTCCTCTTCCATCATGGAAGGTTGACCAACAACTCTGGCCATGGTATTCTTGACCCTTTCCTTCCTTTTCTTTCCTTCTGCAGCTGGCTCTTTGGGATCAGGCATTTCAGGTACTTGAGTTGATCCTCTGGCTTTGGACATTGGTTGTCTTCCTACTGGCCTTTTGATCTTCATGCCTGGCTTAACTGCAGTTGAACTGTGCACCTTTTTGAGCTCTACCTTCTTGGAAGTAGCCTCATCTTCAACAACCACATAATCCTCATCCTCAGAGTCTGAGGTTCTCTTCCTTCTTGCTCTTGTGGCTACTTTGGGCAAGTTGCTTGGAGTGCTTCTGCTCCCATCATCTGAGATGCTAGAGGGACTAGTGCCCTCACTCATGTGAATCTGCTCTGCTGACTTGTTCTGACTATCACTTTGGTCTGACATGCTGCAAACTCTGACTGCTGACCCTATGAATAGTTATAGATGAGATAGAGTGGATGAGCATCACAAAATGCAGAGATTTTTGCAAAAGAATGATTCAAAAACTTAGTTTTAGTTTCCTTAGGAAGCATTTTGGATCTAACGACTTTCAAACTCGGTGATACCGAAGCAGTTTTTGGAACCTAAACTAGTGAACTCAGTCAGACCGAGTCACAGTTCGGTGGCACCGAGACTGCTAGGGTTTCACAAAGTTCTAAAATCGGTCACACCGATTTGTAATTCTCGGTCAGACCGAGAGTTACTAGTGCAATGGCGTTAGCCAAATCGGTGGGACCGAGTTTTTCAACTCGGTGGGTCCGAGATGGTTTCGGCGGAAACCTAACCCTAAATTCTTAAATCACATCTATTCTAAGGATCATATTGACTGGATAGGAGTGTTTCAATCATGGCAAGATACATGATGAACACAATGTGCTAGGAATCAGACGAAGATAGCACTGTGATCGAGTCCATACCCTAGCTCGGCGATGAACTCGCTAAGGCGGCAACGGCGGGGGTGAAATCCGTTGACGACGGCGGAGACCAGTGATAGGAGGCGGCTGGCGACGAGGAGACGATCCGGAGACCCTGGAGGCAGAGTGAGCAATGCGCGGGCGAAGGGGTTTGAAGGAATTTCCAAATTTTTGCCCGTGACTATATATAGCCCGACCCTGTCGGTGTGACCGAGTGGAACAACTCGGTGACACCGAGATGCATAACTGTATACAGTTACTGCAACTCGGTGGGACCGAAAAGTTCAAATCGGTTGCACCGAGATTGAAAACCTAGATCGACTTAGTGATCTCGGTGGGACCGAAATGGAGGAATCGGTCAGACCGAGAATCACAAAGAAGTTTTGGAAGTTTAAGTCTCTGACGAATCGGGGACTCCGAGTGCTCCTCACACAGAGTGGTTCGGATCTGACTTGATCAAATTTTGTGATGTGGCATGAATAGAGTTTGAGACGAGAAAAGCATAGATAGCTAGAGAAGGTTCTTAGGCATTCTTTTCCATCCACTTGGCCAAAGAAAAAGAAACCAATCAATCAAAACAACAAGTGGATGTCCTCGAATGAGTAAAATATGCAACCAACATGCTCACACAATTAAATGACAAATGAAATATGTGGCAAAGCATGCACAACCAAATCTAGCATCTATCAAACAATTGGCGATGTCTAGGTCATCTATATATGAGTATATTGACTTAGGAGTCAAGTGAGAACATTTGATCATAGGTCATACTCATCGTTTAAGCTCAAGTGGGGTTACCACTTTTACATAATGCATTGATGTGTTCACACCATTAGAGTTGCTTTGACTCAATTCTTAGAGTTAAGCTCCCCCTAGATGTGAGATCCCCTTTTAGAGGAATGAACTAACCTCGGGTTTTATCGATGATGACTTCATGTAGGTGTTGAAGATGTGAATGCTCAATGTTGATGTAGATCATTTGGAGCAATCTTTTGGAGTGAGTTGCACTTTCAACATACCTACATGGGTTAGTCCCACAAGGAACAAAACAAGAATATCCATAGACATAGAGTGATGCACACACAAGATGATGTCCATGAAATCATTCGGTTACCTTGTCCCTTTCCTTACCAACATGAGGGTTTGTGACTCCTTGAACTAGTGCAAGATGTGGAAGTTGATTTGCACTTGTTCTTGCCGTAATGATATGAGTGAAGAATGTTGGTGGAGTCACCCTCAAGAACTCTCTAGTTCTTCTTCTTCGGGATCCACATCATCTTGATGGGAATCCTTGGAGTTGTAGTTGTACTTGATGAAGTAGAACTTGACGTAGTCTTGGGAACCCACTTGACCAAGGCCTTGGGTGCTTCTTCAAATGCATCAATCTCCTCTTGAAGCTTGTCCTTGCCTTTGTTTTTGTGGTCTTGTGGTGGAAGATCATCTTGCATTTGTGTTCCCTTGAAGGAAGTAGGATCATACTTCTCTTGTTGAGGAACAAACTTCGTCTTGGGGTATTGATCTTCTTCCCACTCAACTCCATTGGAATTGAACTTTCGTTCAAAACCAACACCTTGATTCTTCCGGTGCCTTCCTTGCTTGCGTACAATTTCCTCGAATTGCTTACTCCCGGCAAGACTATTGTATAGACCTTTCTCTATAATTCCCTTCAATAAGCCATTTTCTTGCTCAAGTGTAACTTGGCTAAGAGAATCATAAGTGGAATCAAGAGAACTACTAGAAGCAACAATATTTAGTTTAGCATAATCATTGTTACTACTAGAGGAAGAATCTTTCTTGTTCTTGTTACTAGTCTTGACTTGAGGCATGTAAGTGGATAAGAGTAAACGCTTGGCAATATAAGAAGAACTTTTCTTGCGAAGATCATCATTGATTGCCTTTAAGAACTCATGCTCTTGCTCAAGATTGAGCTTTTCAAAGCGTAACTTCTCATGAGCCCTTAAAAGTTCTCGATGATTCTCGAAGATAGTTTCATGAGCTAACTTAAGAGTGTTTAGTTCTTTAGTTAGAAGCTCAATCTTCTCCTTATCATTGTCATTCGTTTTATCTTGTTTAGCATGATTAATTGACGTTCCATCATAGTATTCTTCACTAGAGTTGTCAACAAGTAAATCATCATCACCTAGCAAGTCATCTTCATCACTATTGAAATCAACATACTTTGGATGTGTTACCTTTAGACCTTTGGCCATGAAGCATCTTCCAATTCCTTCATTTGGTGAGTCAAATATGTCGTAGGAGTTGGTTGACACAAGTGCTAGACCGACAACACCTTCATCTTGAGTATATTCGGAGTCGGAGTGATAGCTTCTCTTGGAGTGATGGTCGGTGTCGGAGCCGGATACCCATTCACCAACATGAGCTTGATGTCTTCGTTTTGTGTAGCTCCTTGATGACTTGTCCTTCCTTTCCGAATCCTTGCTTCTCCGTGAGGGTCTTCGTTCATAACGATCATCTCTACTCCTTCTCTCTCTTGGTGGTGATTCTTCTCTTCTACTTCTTCTTTTAGGAGAATCTTCTCTTCTTTTGTGGGGTGCCGTACACTCATTGGAGTAGTGTTCGGGTCTTCCACAATTGTAGCAATTGCGCTCTCGACTAGAAGATCTTTTGTCATTGTATGACCTTGACTTGGAGCTTCTTTCTTTGCTTTTACTCTTGTAGAATTTGTTGAAGTTCTTCACCATTAAGCTCAATTCTTCATTGAAGGTTTGTTTCTCACTTGATGATGTGGGGGCTTCACATGAGGCTTTGTAAGCACCACTTGACTTGTTGTGAAGTTCTTCCTTATCCTTAAGTGACATCTCATGAGCAACAATTCTTCCAATGACTGCAGTTGGCTTGAGATCTTTGTAGTTTGACATCATTTGGATCAATGTGCACACGGTATCATACTTTCCATCCAATGCTCTTAGGATCTTCTTGATGATGAATCTGTCGGTCATCTCTTCACTCCCTAAGCCGGCAATCTCATTTGTGATAAGAGCAAGCCTAGAGTACATTTCAGCGACACCTTCACCATCCTTCATTTTGAACTTGTCAGGCTGACTTTGGAGCACATCCAACTTGGATTCCTTGACGTAGTCGGTACCTTCATGCATACCAATCAGCGTGTCCCAAATTTCCTTTGCATTCTCAAGACGGCTGAATTTATTGAATTTTTTGGGGCACAATCCATTGAAGATGATATCACAAGCTTGAGCGTTGTATTGCAGCATCTTCAATTCTTCTGCATTAGCTTCACGGTTCGGCTCTCTCCCATCAAAGAATTCACCTTGCAAGCCAATAAAAATAATAGCCCAAACGGCGGGGTTATGTCCGAGAATATGCATTTTCATCTTATGTTTCCAACTAGCAAAATTAGTGCCATCAAAGTAAGGACCTCTACGGTGATAATTTCCCTCGCTAGACGCCATACTCTCCTAGGTTATGAAACCAAGGCTGTGACCACCAAAAGCTATGGGAATCAAAGCAAATGGAGACCAAGGCTCTGATACCACTTGTAGGACCTTGAAGTATGTCTAGAGGGGGGGTGATTAGACTACTTAACCAATTAAAAACTTAACCTTTTCCCAATTTTAGAGTTTGGCAGATTCTAGCAATCTTTGGACAAGTCAAGCAATCATCACTCAAATCAAGCAAGCATGCAAAGAGTATATAGGCAGCGAAAATTAAAGCATGCAACTTGCAAGAAAGTAAAGGTAAGGGTTTGGAGGATTCAAACGCAGTTGGAGACACGGATGTTTTTGGCGTGGTTCCGATAGGTGGTGCTATCATACATCCACGTTGATGGAGACTTCAACCCACTAAGGGTAACGGTTGCGCGAGTCCACGGAGGGCTCCACCCGAGAAGGGTCCACGAAGAAGCAACCTTGTCTATCCCACCATGGCCGTCACCCATGAAGGACTTGCCTCACTAGCGGTAGATCTTCATGAAGTAGGCGATCTCCTTGCCCTTACAAACTCCTTGGTTCAACTCCACAATCTTGTCGGAGGCTCCCAAGTGACACCTAGCCAATCTAGGAGACACCACTCTCCAAGAAGTAACAAATGGTACGTTGATGATGAACTCCTTGCTCTTGTGCTTCAAATGATAGTCTCCCCAACACTCAACTCTCTCTCATAGGATTTGGATCTGGTGGAAAGAGGATTTGAGTGGAAAGCAACTTGGGGAAGGCTAGAGATCAAGATTCATATGGTAGGAATGGAATATCTTGGCCTCAACACATGAGTAGGTAGTTCTCTCTCAGAACTAGTAAGTTGGAAGTGTAGGTTTGTTCTGATGGCTCTCTCCACGAATCAAGAGGAGGTGGAGGGGTATATATAGCCTCCACAAAAAATCTAACCATTACACACAATTTACCAATCTCGATGGGACCGAATCAATAAACTCGGTCAGACCAATTTAGTAAACCTAGTGACTGTTAGGATTTTCGGTGGGACCGACATGCAACTCGGTAGGACCGATATGGTTAGGGTTAGGGCATAACATAATCTCAGTGAGACCTATTACACAAACTCGGTGAGACCGATTTTGGTAATTAGCTAACCAGAGAGTTGGTCAGGTAAACTCGGTGGGACCGATTTGCTCTTTTCGGTGAGACCGAAATGTTACAAAAGGGAAATAGAGAGTTTACATTGCAATCTCGGTGGGACCGATCGCTCACTTTGGTTAGACCGAAACGTTACAAAGGGAAACAGAGATATTACAATCCCATCTTGGTGAGACTGAGATCCCTATCGGTGAGACCGATTTGCCTAGGGTT
Source organism: Triticum dicoccoides (assembly GCF_002162155.2). Classification (NCBI taxonomy): domain Eukaryota; kingdom Viridiplantae; phylum Streptophyta; class Magnoliopsida; order Poales; family Poaceae; genus Triticum; species Triticum dicoccoides. The sequence continues at coordinate 137,620,700 of NC_041393.1, read as the reverse complement.
TGTGGCAGTGGCTATGACATCTGAACTCGGTGGCGCCGGATAGAAAGAATAGGTGTGACCGATTTTGGCTTTAGGTTTAGGTCATATGAGGATGTGAGAAAGTAGTTGAGGGTATTTGGAGCATATCACTAAGCACTTGAAGCAAGAGGCTCATTAAGAAACACCTCATCCCTCCTTGATAGTATTGTCTTTTCCTGTAGACTCAATGTGATCTTGGATCACTAAAATGTAAAATGAAGAGTCTTGAGCTTTTAAGCTTGAGCCAATCCTTTGTCCTTGATATATTGAGGGGTCCACTTTCATCATCCATGCCATGCCATTCATTGAGCTTTCTTGAAATAATAGTCTTGGAATAACATTAGCTCAATGAGCTATATGTTATTATGAATTACCAAAACCACCTAGGGATAGTTGCACTTTCAGCGGTCGATGTGTGGAGTAATAGTAGTAGATGCAGGCAGGAGTCGGTCTACTTGTCATGGACGTGATGCCTATATACATGATCATGCCTAGATAATCTCATAATTATTCGCTTTTCTATCAATTGCTCGACAGTAATTTGTTCACCCACCGTAACACTTATGCTATCTTGAGAGAAGCCACTAGTGAAACCTATGGCCCCCGGGTCTATCTCTTATCATATAAGCTTTCAATCTACTTTTATTTGCATCTTTACTTTTCCAATCTATATCATAAAAATACCAAAAATATTATCTTATCATATTATCTCTATCAGATCTCATTTTTGCAAGTGGCCTTGAAGGGATTGACAACACCTTTATTGCGTTGGTTGCGAGTTCTTGTTTGTTTGTGTAGGTGCGTGGGACTTTTGAGGAGCCTCCTACTGGATTGATACCTTGGTTCTAAAAAACTGAGGGAAATACTTACGCTAATATTGCTGCATCACCCTTTCCACTTCAAGGATAACCAACGCAAGCTCAAGACGTAGCAAGAAGGATTTTTGGTGCCGTTGCCGGGGAGGTCTTCGCTCAAGTCAAGACATACCAAGTACCCATCACAAACTCATCACCGTCGCACTTACATTATTTGCCATTTGCCTCTCGTTTTCCTCTCCCCCGCTTCACCCTTGCCGTTTTATTCGCCCTCTCTTTCCCTATCTCCTCTCTCTATTTCGCTTGCCTTTTTGTTTGCTTATGTGATTGGATTGTTTGTCGCTATGGCGCAAGATAATACCAAGTTGTGTGACTTTTCCAATACCAATAATAATGATTTCCTTAGTACTCCGATTGCTCCTCTTAATGATGTTGAGTCTTGTGAAATCAATGCTACTTTGTGAATATTGTTATGAAACATCAATTCTCCGGCCTTCCTAGTGAAGATGCCGCTACCCATCTAAACAACTTTGTTGATTTGTGTGAGATGCAAAAGAAGAAAGATACGGATAATGATATTGTTAAATTGAAGTTATTTCCGTTTTCACTTAGAGATCGTGCTAAAGTTTGGTTTTCGTCTTTGCCTAAGAATAGTATTGATTCATGGAATAAGTGCAAAGATGCTTTTATCTCTAAGTATTTTCCTCCCGCTAAGATCATCTCTCTTAGGAACGATATTATGAATTTTAAACAACTTGATCATGAGCATGTTGCCCAATCTTGGGAAAGAATGAAATTGATGATTCGCAAGTTGTCCTACTCATGGTTTGAATTTATGGATGATCATACAAAATTTTTATGCCGGATTGAATTTTGCTTCTAGAAATCTTTTAGATTAGGCCGCGGGAGGCACGTTTATGGAAATCACCCTAGGAGAAGCTACTAAGCTCCTTGATAACATTATGGCTAATTATTCTCAATGGCACACCGAAAGATCTACTAGTAAAAAAGTGCATGTTATAGAAGAAATTAATGTTTTGAGTGAAAAGATGGATGAACTTATGAAATTGTTTGCTGCTAAGAGTGCTTCTATTGATCCCAATGATATGCCTTTGTCTACTTTGATTGAGAATAATAATGAATCTATGGATGTGAATTTTGTTGGTAGGAATAATTTTGGTAACAATGCTTATAGAGGAAACTTTAATCCTAGACCATTCCCAAGTAATTCCTCTAATAATTATGGAAATTCCTAAAATAATTCTTATGGTAATTTTAATAAGATACCCTCTGATTTTTAGAATAGTGTGAAATAATTTATGGTCTCTCAAAAGAATTTTAATGCCATGCTTGAAGAAAAATTGCTTAAAGTTGATGATTTGGCTAGGAACGTTGATAGACTTTCGCTTGATGTTGATTCTTTGAAACTTAGATCTACTCCTCCTAAGCATGATATCAATGAGTCTCTCAAAGCTATGAGAATTTCCATTGATGAGTGCAAAGAAAGAACTGCTAGATTGCGTGCTAAGAAAGATTGTTTTGTAAGGGCACGTTCTTCTAGTTTTCATGAAAATAATGATGAAGATCTAAAACTTATTGATGTGTCCCCTATTAAATCTTTGTTTTGCAATACGAATCTTAATAATGATGGGACTGGAGATGAGTCAACTTTAGTTAAAAGGCGTCCCAATGATTCGAAGTTCTTAGATCTTGACGCTAAATTTGGTAAAAGTGGGATTGGAGAGGTCAAGAATTTAAATAGCATTGAACCCACTATCTTGGATTTCAAGGAATTTAATTATGATAATTGTTCTTTAGTAGATTGTATTTCCTTGTTGCAATCCGTTGTGAATTCTCCTCATGCTTATAGTCAAAATAAAGCTTTTACCAAACATATTGTTGATGCCTTGATGCAATCTTATGATGAAAAACTTAATTTGAAAGTTTCTATACCTAGAAAACTTAATTATGAGTGGGAACCTACTATAAAGATTAAAATTAAAGATCATGAGTATTATGCTTTATGTGATTTGGGTGCTAGTGTTTCCACAATTCCGAAAACTTTATGTGATATTCTAGGTTTCCATGATCTTGATGATTGATCTTTAAATTTGCACCTTGCGGATTCCACCATTAAAAAGCCTATGGGAAGGATCAATGATGTTCTTATTGTTGCAAATAGGAACTATGTGCCTGTAGATTTTATCATTCTTGATAGATTGCAATCTTTCTTGTCCTATTAGTATTGGTAGACCTTTCCTTAGAACGATTGGTGCGATTATTGATATGAAGGAAGGGAATATTAGATTCCAATTTCCATTAAGGAAATGCATGGAGCACTTTCCAAGAAAGAAAGTTAAATTACCTTATGAATCTATCATGCAAGCTACTTATGAATTGAGTGCCAAAGATGGCAGTACTTAGATCTATCCTCGCTTTTATGCCTAGCTTGGGGCGTTAAACAATAGCGCTAGTTGGGAGGCAACCCAATTTTATTTTAGTTTTTTTCTTTTTGCTTTTGTTTAGTGATAAATTTTGCATCTACCTTCTGTTTAGACGTGTTTTCATGTTTTAATTAGTGTTTGTGCCAAGTAGAACCTATAGGATAACCTATGGTGATAGTTAATTTGATTCTGCTGAAAAACAGAAAATTTGCACGCACGAAAATACTTTTAGTAATTCACAGAAACATGATTATGCATTGATTCTTTTTGCTGTAGATCAATAGACAAATTTCCCAGCACTTCCTATTTTGGTAGGATTTGTAGAGTTCCAGAAGTATTCGAGAGTTATAGATTGCTACAGACTATTCTGTTTTTGACACATTCTTCTTTTCGTGTGTTGTTTGCTTATTTTGATGCATCTATGGCTAGTATGTAAGGTTATGAATCATAGAGAAGTTGGAATACAGTAGGTTTAACACCAATATAAATAAAGAATGAGTTCATTACAGTACCTTATGTGGTGGGTTTTTTTTCTTGCACTAACGGAGCTTATGAGATTTCCTGTTGAGTTTTGTGTTGTGAAGTTTTCAAGTTTTGGGTAGAGATTTGATGGATTATGGAATAAGGAGTAGCAAGATCCTAAGCTTGGGGATGCCAATGGCACCCTAAGATATTCAAGGATAACCAAAAGCCTAATCTTGAGGATGCCCCGGAAGGCATCCCCTCTTTCGTCTTCGTCTATCGGTAACTTTACTTGGAGCTATATTTTTATTCGCCACATGATATGTGTTTTGCTTGGAGCGACTTGTATGATATTAGTATTTGCTTTTTAGTTTTACACAATCATCCTTGCTGTACACACCTTTTGGGAGAAGCCCACTTGATTAGAATACTCTATGTGCTTCACTTATATCTTTTGAGCTAGATAGTTTTTGCTCTAGTGCTTCACTTATATCTTTTAGAGCACGGTGGTGGCTTAATTTTGAAGAAATTGTTGATCTCTCATGCTTCACTTATATTATTTTAAGAGTCTTTTAGAACAACATGGTATTTGCAATGGTTATAAAATTGGTCCTAGAATGATGGGCATCCAAGTTGGGTATAATAAAAACTATCATAGAAAGTGAATTGGATGCTATGATCAATTTGATGCTTGATAAATTTTTTGAGATATTAGGATGGTGATATTAGAGTCATGCTAGTTGGGTAATTGTGAATTTAAAGAATACTTGTGTTGAAGTTTGTGATTCCTGTAGCATGCACGTATGGTGAACCGCTTTGTGATGAAGTTGCAGCACAATTTTATTTATTGGTTGTCTTCCTTATGAGTGGCGGTCGGGGACGAGCTATGGTCTTTTCCTACCAATCTATCCCCCTGGGAGCATGCCCGTAGTACTTTGTTTATGATGAGTTGTAGATTTTTGCAATAAGTATATGAGTTCTTTATGACTAATGTTGAGTCCATGGATTATATGCACTCTCACCCTTCCACCATTGCTAGCCTCTCTTGTGTCGTGCAACTTTCGCCGGTAGCATACACCCACCATATACCTTCCTCAAAACAGCCACCATACCTACCTATTATGGCATTTCCATAGCCATTCCAACATATATTGCCATGCAACTTTCCATCGTTCCGTTTACTATGACACGCTTCATCATTGTCATATTGCTCTTTGCATGATAATATAGTTGACATCGTATTTGTGGCAAGGCCATCTGTAAGTGCATCTAGTGCCACCCCTAATTGGTTTTGGAGTATTGACAACAAAGTCGGTTGAGGGACTAATGCGTTTGTGAGAATTGCAGGATAACGCAGGTTGTGTCCCTCATTGATTCGGTTTACCTACCGGAGATGACCCCTAAAAATGTATGAAGACATTGAAGACTATGGTGGTGTGTGAAGATATTCACACTGAAGTCTATGACATGAGAAGACATTGAGTGAAGAATGTGGAGCGCGAAGACTATGTCGTTTTGCTGTTTCCTTTTCTTCTTTGTTGAGTCATAGGAATCACCGTACTGTTAAGTGGGGTCCAAGTGAACTAAGTCAGAGTGACTGAAGTGATGCTCAACCCAAACCCCATGTCTTCGAGCGAAGACAATGAGAGCAAATCTTATCCAGAGCTAGATGAGTCAGCTTTGCTTGTAGCCCAAGTAAAGTTGGCATGTGTGTTTGAAATCTGACCGTTGGAACACGTGTCAGTTCCTTAGTGACCCAGGGTCATTTCGGACATATCAGGTCGGGTTGCCTTGTGGCTATAAATAGCCCACCCCCTACACCATAAATTGGTGGCTGCTCAGAGTTAGTTTACGGCTTTTGTCGTTTTGAGAGCAACCCACCTCGAAGCCTTTGAGAGAGAAATCCTTGCGAGGACAAAGCCCAAACACCCAGAGCCAAAGAGTGTTAGGCATCACTGAAGTCTTTCTGTCTGTGCAACCTGAAGACTTATTACACTTGAGGACTGTGTATCCTCCAGCCGGTTAGGCGTCACGTTTTGAGCATCCAAGAGTCATTGTGGATTGCCGGGTGAACGAAGTCTGTGAAGGTTCGGAAGTCTACCTTGAAGACTTACCAGAGTGATTGGGTGAGGACTGTGTGTCCTTAGCTCAAGGGGAATAAGGTGAAGACACGGTCTTCTGAGTTGAATCTCAACCTCCCTAACCAGACATACAGTTGTCACAGCAACTGGAACTGGTCCAACAAATCCTGTGTCTTCAACAAGTGACTGGTTCTATCTCTTCCCTCCTTTACTTTGAGTTTGTCATCGTGAAGTCATTGCTTATCTGTCTTATCTGTTTGACTTCATTGCTTGACTACTATTGTTGGTTGGCTTCATACTATCTTCCACCCTGATCCTTACTACCTTGCTGCTATTAGTCTTCGTACGTTAAAACTATTGCATACTTGACTATGGCTTGCTTGTTGTAGTTTATCTTCCGCTGCATATCAATTAGGTCATTTCTACTGTCTGTCTTCGAAACTTCCACGTTTTTAAGACTTTGATAAAAATCGCCTATTCACCCCCCCTCTAGTCGATAATTAGCACTTTCACCATCTTCATAATTTTCATACATGTCACTCTTGATTCATTGCATATCCCGGTACACCGCCGGAGGCATTCATATAGAGCCATATCTTGTTTAAGTATTGAGTTGTAAATCAATAAAAAGTGTGATGATCTTCATTATTAGAGCATTGTCCCAGTGAGGAAAGGATGATGGAGACTATGATTCCCCCACAAGTCGGGATGAGACTTCGGACTTTATAAAAAAAGAGGAAAAGAAAAGAAAAAAAGGAAAGCCAAAAAAGTAAAGGCCCAAAAGAGAAAAAAGAAAAAACGAAAAAGAAAAGAAAAAGAAAAAAAGGAAATGAGAGAAAAAGAGAGAAGGGACAATGCTACTATCATTTTTACCACACTTGTGCTTCAAAGTAGCACCATGATCTTGATGATAGAGAGTCTCCTATGTTGTAACTTTCATTTACTAGTGGGAATTTTTCATTATAGAACTTGGCTTGTATATTCCAATGATGGGCTTCCTCAAAGTGCCCTAGGTCCTCGTAAGCAAGCGAGTTGGATGCACACCCATTTATAGCTCTAGTGCATCTGTTGCATGGCAATCCCTACTCATTCACATTGATATCTATTAATGGGCATCTCCATAGCCCGTTTATACGCCTAGTTGATGTGAGACTATCTTCTCCTTTTTGTCTTCTCCACAACCACCATTGTATTCCACATATAGTGTTATGTACATGGCTCACGCTCATGTATTGCATGAAAGTTGAAAAAGTTTGAGAACATAAAAGTATGAAACAATTGCTTGGCTGGTCATCGGGGTTGTGCATGATTAAATACTTTGTGTGATGAAGATAGAGCAACAGCCAGACTATATGATTTTGTAGGGATAACTTTCTTTAGCCATGTTATTTTGAGAAGACATGATTACTTTGATTAGTATGCTTGAAGTATTACTATTTCTTATGTTAATATGAACTTTTATTTTGAATCATTTGGATCTGAACATTAATGCCATAATAAAGAAAATTACATTGAGAATTATGCTAGGTAGCATTCCACATCAAAATTTTTGTTTTTATCATTTACCTACTCGAGGACGAGCAGGAATTAAGCTTGCGGATGCTTGATACGTCTCCAACGTATCTATAATTTTTGATTGTTCCATGCTATTATATTACCCGTTTTGGATGTTTATGGGCTTTACTTTACACAATTATATCATTTTTGGGACTAACCTACTAACCGGAGGCCCGAACCGTATTGCTGTTTTTTTGCCTATTTCAGTGTTTCGAAGAAAAGGAATATCAAACGGAGTCCAAACGGAATGAAACCTTCGGGAGCGATCTTTTTGGAACAAACGTGATCCAGAGGACTTGGAGTGGAAGTCAAGAAACAACCAAGGCAGCCACGAGGGTGCCCGGCACGCCCCCTAGGGCTGGGCGCACCCCTGCCTCGTGGGCCCCTCGAGCGTCCACCGACCTACTTCTTCCTCCTATATATACCCATGTACCACGAAAACATCAGAAGCGACCACGAAAAACTATTTCCACTACCGCAACCTTCTGTATCCACGAGATCCCATCTTGGAGCCTTCGTCGGCACTCCGCCGGAGGGGGAATCGATCACGGAGGGCCTCTACATCATCTCCAAGGCATCTCTGATGAGTTGTGAGTAGTTTACCACAGACCTTCGGGTCCATAGTTATTAGCTAGATGGCTTCTTCTCTCTCTTTGAATCTCAATACAAATTTCTCCTCGATCTTCTTGGAGATCTATTCGATGTAACTCTTTTTACGGTGTGTTTGTCGAGATCTGATGAATTGTGGGTTTATGATCAAGTTTATCTATGAGAAATATTTTTATCTCCTCTGAATTCTTTTATGTGTGATTAAGTTATCTTTGCAAGTCTCTTCGAATTATCAGTTTGGTTTGGCCTACTAGATTGATCTTTCTTGCAATGGGAGAAGTGCTTAGCTTTGGGTTTAATCTTGCGGTGTCCTTTCCTAGTGACAGTAGGGGCAGCAAGGCACGTATTGTATTGTTGCCATCAAGGATAAAAAGATGGGGTTTATATAATATTGCATGAGTTTATCCCTCTACATCATGTCATCTTTCTTAATGCGTTACTCCGTTCTTTATGAACTTAATACTCTAGATGCATGCTGGATAGTGGTCGATGTGTGGAGTAATAGTAGTAGATGCAGGTAGGAGTCGGTCTACTTGTCATGGACGTGATGCCTATATACATGATCATGCCTAGATAATCTCATAATTATTCACTTTTCTATCTATTGCTCGACAGTAATTTGTTCACCCACCATAACACTTATGCTATCTTGAGAGAAGCCACTAATGAAACCTATGGCCCCTGGGTCTATTGCTTATCATATAAGCTTTCAATCTACTTTTATTTGCATCTTTACTTTTCCAATCTATATCATAAAAATACCAAAAATATTATCTTATCATATTATCTCTATCAGATCTCACTTTCGCAAGTGGCCTTGAAGGGATTGACAACCCCTTTATTGCGTTGGTTGCGAGTTCTTGTTTGTTTGTGTAGGTGCATTGGACTTTTGAGGAGCCTCCTACTGGATTGATACCTTGGTTCTCAAAAACTGAGGGAAATACTTACGCTACTATTGCTGCATCACCCTTTCCTCTTCAAGGAAAACCAACGCAAGCTCAAGACGTAGCAGAGCTCATCGCCGCTCGCCGCGGAGACTAGTTCCCGCGGCCTGCAGCAACGCATCAAGAAAGTAGAGATCAGCGAGCCAGATCCTTGTCTTCCTTCTTCTTTTGCCCTTGTGTATTTTGGGCGTAGCCGCATGTGGCTTTTTTAATTATCTTTCTAATTATGTAAGACAATTAACCGTCCTTATATATTCATCAGTCTTGCTATAAGTCGCAGTAGATGCTATATAGGTCCGTCGGATCTTACGTCAAGATCCGTGCTTTCAGATTTTCTTTTTTCTCTTTTAAATCTCAGTCGAGTGAGACATAGCCATGCCATTAAAAAGAGGTTCGGGCGCCATTAATGGAGACCTTGGGAGAGAGGTGGACGACAGATGGAGGTCAAAGGGCTCTCCTCCCGATAAGCACGCGTAGGGGTCTGATCGCACGCCTCTCGTACTCAAATAGCTACCCTGCACGGCGCCTCCTAGCTAATAAAAAATGGGGACGCGTGGCGGCACGTAAATGGTAGTAAATAGAACACCCACGGTTTCAATAATACTTGTGTTTCCGATTGTAACGTGACAGCACTGGTTCCAAAATGACTTTGTTGATTGTTAATGTGTGCGCCTTCGCAAATCGGACATGGCACCAGGCCAAGTTTCATTATTTTCATGCGTGTTTTGGATTTACAGGAATTAAAAAACTAAGTTTCTCAATGTTTCCAGCCCAACCACGATGCCCAGAATTTTGAATTTCATTCCCATTTCTTGCATGGAACCTAGAAATTTACTCGAGGACACACATGTGATTTTTCAACCAACTTTGGTGCACTCGAACATGTGCTTGTATTTCAAATTTGAATTATGCACACAAAGGTGACACGTTCCCTCGCAGAACCATGAGCCTTCTTGAGAGAAGCTCCGATTTGCAAGAAGCTTATACCAAAATTTGTTCCTATTCGGCCAATTTTTTTTACCACGGCATGGTACTACCATGACATGACACCATGCCAAGTATCATGCTTTTAAAACCAAGTTTCTCAATGTTCTCGACCGAGCCACAATGCCTAGATGTTTGAATTTTTTCTCATTTTTTGCATGGGATCTAGAAATTCACCCGAGGACACAAATGTTATTTTTCAACCAACTTTGGTGCACGGGAGCATGTGCTTGTAGTTAAAATTTGAATTATGCACATTAAATGACCAAAAACTCAATTAATGTGTAAAAAAGGCCAAACGAAGCCGGAATAATTCCAAAATTTAACAGGGCACTCATGTAGTACTATGTTGCCTTTGTAAATAAACTCAAGGGGGACAACGTATATCATTTCGCACTCAAAGGTGGCACGTTCCCTCTTAGAAGCACGAGCCTTCTTGAGACAAGCTTCGGTTGGCAAGAAGCTTATACCAAAATCTGTTCCTATTCGGCCAAATTTTTTACCACAGCATGGTAGTACCATGACATGACACCCATGCCAAGTTTCATGATTTTCATACGTGTTTTGGATTTACAAGAATTTTAAAACTAAGTTTCTCAATGTTCTCGGCCGAGCCACGATGCCCAGATGTTTGAATTTTATTCTCATTTCTTGCATGGGATCTAGAAATTCACCCGAGGACACAAATGTGATTTTTCAACCAACTTTGGTGCACAAGAGCATGTGCTTGTAGTTCAAATTTGACTTATGCACATTAAATGACCAGAAACTCAATTAATGTATAAAAACAACAAACGAACCCGGAATAATTTCAAAATTTAACATGGCACTCATGTAGTTCTATGTTGCCTTTCTTAAGAAACTCAAGGGGGGCAGCATATATCGTTTCACACTCAAAGGTGGCATGTTCCCTCTTAGAACCACGAGCTTCCAAATCGGCCCAATTTTTTTACCACAACATGTTAGTGCCATGACATGACACCATGCCAAGTTTCATGATTTCCAGGTGAGTTTTGGATTTACATGAATTTAAAATCTAAGTTTCTCGATGTTCTCGGCCAAGTCACGATGCCCAGATGTTTGAATTTCATTCTCATTTCTTCCATGGGACCTAGAAATTCAACCAAGGACACACATGTGATTTTTCAACCAACTTTGGTGCACCGGAGCATATGCATGCAGTTCATATTTAGATTATGCACTTTAAAAGTCCAGAAACTCAATTAATGTATAAAAAGGCCAAACGAACCCGAAATAATTCCAAAATTTAATAGGGCACTCATATAGTTCTATGTTGCCTCTGTAAAGAAAATCAGGGGAGAGGCAGCGTATATCGTTTTGCACACAAAGGTGACATGTTCCCTCTTGGAACCACGAGGCTTGTTGAGAGAATCTCCGGTTTTGCAAGAAACTTATACCAAAACTTGTCCCAATTCAGCCAAAAATTATACATATGAAAACAGGGTTTAGATTATCCCGAACATCTCACTACCTAGACCAATAATGTACTTTCATTTGAATTCAACATAAAATGGATACAAATATTTGAATTGGAGAGCGTATGGTACATGTAGTTCATAGTGAAATATGATTACTGCTATATGCATGTTTTTTGTTATCAAGATAATATTTAAATTATTGTATAACTTGACAACAATCGTATTCAAATAAGAAAAATTGATTCAAATTTAGTCCATATGGTAGACGACAATATATATGTTCACATGGTGGAGTAAAATGTTCATATATGATGGAAGATCAAAATGTACTACTACATCAATTATAAATCGCAAGGTCACCTAACGATATATTCGAATTCAATATAACGTGGATTCAAAAATTGAAATTCGAGATCCTGGCATTTGTAATCATATAAAAAGGGACATTGCTCTTTCTTTTGGTGGGAATTGATTTGTTTTTTGTTGCTGTTGAGGGAAGTGCGAATCATTTGGTACTGTGCAGGGTAATCTTGTTCTCCCAATTTTTTTTACATTTTTCTTGTAGTTTTTTCAATGGCATCTATAGCAATATAGTAAAAGGGGACATGACTCTCTTGTGTCTTGTATGAATTGTTTTTTTACATGTTAAGTTTGTTCTGCCGAACAAGGAATCCGCACCTTGTTATCCCGAAATTTTCAAGCTCGAGTATCTTTTGTCTCACCTGCTTTGAAACTCCCGCCTCTTCAACCCGCGTCGCGCCTTGTTATCCCGAAATTTCGACGCGTGCGGAAACTCCCTCCTCATCCGAAATCGGTCCCACGGCCCAGACACGCGAAATCCCCCTTCTACCCCTCAGCCAGAAATGAAGCTCCACGTCACGGTGTCAAAACCGGTGGGGGTACGCTGGTAAGTTACCCTACATTTCGGACAAGCGCATCCCTAAGCTTGGCTCCCCCCTCCCCCTTCGCCCCCCATTCATACACCAAGGCCGCCAAAACCCGCGAAACCCCACGCTCCTCTGTCGGCCTTTCGACCGCCGCCCAGCCGGAGACTCTTCCCCGACTACGTCGTCCACCGCAACAGCTCGCCGTCCCTCATCCACCGCACCGGATGAGGATCCCTCGTCGATCTCGTCGTCCCGCCGGATCAGCCGCCCCGTCCTCCACCTCCAAGGAGCTGCCTCGACGTTCGCCTCGTCTATCGCACCACCTCAATCCCTACAGTTGTCTTGACCTGCCCCACCGGAACCGCAGCACCCTCACCAATTCCTCCGATGAATCCGAGGCCAACTCGGCACCACTAAGGAGGTTCTGCAGTCACCGCTGAATTTTATCTTTTATTTGATCTCACAGGGTTGCCGGTGCTCGATACCGAGCAGACATTGCGAGTCTCCATCGACAGCATCGTCGCAGGCCAAATCATCCACGGCGTCTCTCCCCCATGTAGTTGCTTCCTCGGCGACGACTTCCACAATGGCACTAGCTGCAGCTGCTCCGGCTCTTGCTCACGATGCGGCTCTGTTCTTGTTGTCGGTCGCGCTGCTACACTGCTCTTGCTTTTGTTCATGCTGCTGCTCTCCTCTTGCTCTCGCTTGCGCTGCTGCTGCTGTTGCACGACCTCTGGCAGCTACAGGAGTTGCTGCTTTAGCACTCGCTCGTGGTGCTACTGCATGACTTGCTCTCTGCTAGTGCGTTCCCTACTCGAGCGTCTGCTGATTTAGATCACTGCTTCTCTGCTACTAGTGCTCGAACGCCCTAAACATCTATTGCAATGCTCTGCTACTAGTTCAATCAGCTTCGACAGTAAAATTTAGTTTCGACTGTAAAGTTCATTTTCTTCAGTTAAGTTCAGAGTGAACAGTACTTACAGCATCTGCTGGAGCGGTCGTGGCGCGTCTGATGCGTTTTACATCTAGCACTTTTCGGTGATGTATTTCAAATCATCTATTTGCAGATGATATTAGGGTCCCACTTCAGATTAACGTTGTCTATCTTGTCCTTCTTCAGCCTCGTCGTCGTACACCTCACCGGAGCTGCTCCAATGATGGCACCGTCCATCACAGCGGAGCAGTACCCTCGGCGCTGTTTCCAGAGGCCTCGGATCTTCTTCCCCGCCTTCGACAGTAACACTAGCATCACCATCCTCCACGTCCAACCCAATGATGCTGAGGTCCACAAGGCTATGCCAAAGAGGTTGTACACTCGTCGCATCACTTTGTTACTCTGCATTCATGTCGATCCCTCAGGGATCCTTTGCTATGGAACTACTATTCGTGCAAATCTGTTAGAAGGAGTGGAGCAAAGCAAAACTGGAGGATTTTTTTTCCTTTGGTGTCTCTTTCGAAGAAAAAACATAGGAAATTTATTCACTTGGACGTCCTTTTGAAATTAATATGCATGAAGAACATAACTAATTGCATTACTGGCATAATAAGTTTTTTTTTCATTTTCACATGGTTTGACTTTAATTTGACCATGTTTCTCCATTCATGTGTTCTTCCAATTCATGTGAACCAAACACCCAGGTTGACTGAAATCCTATGTTTCCAAATGCTCTGTTTTGCACGTGCATTCCTACCTATTCCTGTGTTTTTCCTGTCCATGCGTTTATAGAATCCTCCAATTCTAAGGAGCCCTTACAGATTTACTTCATTTTCTGATAGGCGTCAAAGAAAACTCTGTGTGTTATGTCCTGCTCCTGTTGTGCCATCATCCACCACACCTGAGGTGCACCATCGACAGAAGCATTCACAGCAGCAGAGATCCCCCCTGCATACTTTCTTTCGCCGCCTCAGATCATATTCCCCGTTGCCGACAGCCATGCCAACTGCATTACCATCATCGACTGAAACCTGAGGACTACACAATTCCGGAAGAGAGGTCGCAGTCTTTCGTGTTTCTTATGTTATACATCGGTTATTATTACCTGCTACTTTATCGTTCAAACTTGAGTTTTGAAATGCCCATGGGTCTCATATTGAGCCAGCAACGAATAGTATATGTCTACTATCTGGTTCATCTGGGGTCTTCTATGTGGTTCATGTTGGGTGGGCAACAAACAATAGATGATCCATTATCTATCTTTTTAAACTGAAGCTATAATCTACCTGCTATCATTAGTTTTGGATCCATCCACTCGTTTGCTACCATCAGTCTTGATTTTTGCATGCACCCATTAGGCCTTACAAAATCTAACTATTTTTTTATTATGCATGTCAGATATTGTACACAATCGTACTGAACATGTAGAGAAAAAGAGAAGACTGTTGCGTGGGAATATAATGTCATGCAAACGCCGCTCCATGGTGGGCGAAGTGGGTCCCCCCTCTTGCATTTCCAGATTGTATTCTAGAGGAAGATAACTGTTCAGATGGGGATTCAGAAGGAGCCGACCACACCTGTTTACCAACTGAGGTGTTTGCTCTAACCTGGCATGCTGATGTTGGTCATATCATGCATATGGCGCCTTGCATACATTATACATCTTATATGTCATCAGCTTAGTTTAGATTTGCTTTGTGTGAATGCCACCTGTTTGGTTTCTATATCATACTCCCACCATTCCTAAATATTTGTCTTTTTAGAGATTTCAACAAGTGACTACATACGGAACAAAATGAGTGAGTCTACACTCTAAAATATATCTATATACATCTGTATGTGGTAGTCCATTTGAAATCTCTAAAAAGACAAATATATAGGAACGGAGGGAGTATATGGGA
The DNA here is from genome assembly GCF_002162155.2 of Triticum dicoccoides. NCBI lineage: Eukaryota > Viridiplantae > Streptophyta > Magnoliopsida > Poales > Poaceae > Triticum > Triticum dicoccoides. The sequence goes on along the minus strand of NC_041393.1, from coordinate 137,605,625 downwards.
ATTATGCAATGCCATCTTCTTTAGCCAGGCATCATATATGTGAATCATGCAATGCCATCCTGTTTAGCCAGGCATCGTATATGTGAATTGTATCGTGCCATATTTTTTCCATAATGTATTCCATTTGTCAACAATGTTTATACATTCATCTACTCTTCCTGTGCATCAGCCATTTGAGTCGGTCATGGGAAAATCTGGAGTGAAAACAAGGTCTTCTGAGCAGTCAGTGCTACCTGTCGATGCAGATTTCTTGCTGGTTACAGATAGCTCCTTAGAGGAGGATTCAGAGACAAATGACCAGTCGTATTCCCCCCCCCCTCGAGGTGCATGCTCTAACTTGGCTGGGTTATATTGCTCATATCATGCATATGGTGTCTTGCATTGCCATGCCATCTGCTTAGATTAGACATGCTTTGTGTGAATGCCTCCTGTTTGCTTTCTATATCAGATATGTGAATTATGCAATGCCATGTTTTTCAGCCAGTTATCATATATGTGAATTATGCACCGCCATGTAGCCAGGCATCATATATGTGAATTATCTCATGCCATCTTTTTTTTCATTACGTATTCCATTTGTCGACAATCTGTGTATATTGAACTACACTTCATGTGTATCAGCCATTTGAGCCAGCTATGGAAAAATCTGGAGTGAAAACAAGGTCTTCAGAGCAGGCAATGGTACCTGTTGAAGCATATATCTCGATGGTTACAGGGAGCTCCTCAGAGGAGGATTCAGAGATAGATGACCAGTCCTATATCCCACCTGAGGTGTATGCTCTAAGTTGCAATGTTTATATTTCTCATATGATGCATATGGTGTCTTGCATTGCTTAGTTTAGACATCATATGCACAATATTGAATTCCATCTGCTTAGTTTAGAGATCATACATGCGAGTGCCAGCTGCTTAGTATACGAATCAATTATGTCAATTATATCATGCCATCCTGTATACTTAGATAACATGTATGTGAATTATTTCATCCCAACCTATTTTAGAAAGACATCATATAGTTTTGTCATGTCATCCTGTTTAGGTACTCATCATATGTTGAATTATGCCATTATATCCTGTTAAGTTATCCATCATATATCTAAAACTGTGTCATGCTATCATGTTTAGTTAGGCATCATATATGTGAAATTGTGTCATGCTGTCATGTTTGGTTAGACAACATATATGTGAATTACCACATCTGTCTATCATACAATGTCTGTACGTTCAATTTCTTTTCTTGTTTATCAGCCATTTGAATTGGAGGGGGTGATGGCAGTATCTAAGGGAGCAAAAAACCGTTCTTCACAAAAGATAGTGCTACCCGTCGATGCAGATAGAACCATGGTTGTACTGGACCAGAAACTAGCCCCACCACACATAATCGAGACTCTTCCAGATTGCACACTTACACCGTTGAGCAGAGAACCAGCTACAACCCATCTAACCGCAACCCCAGCGGATAGTAACCCACTTCTAGTTGACAAAGCACCATGTCCACCACAGAGTACCCCCACACGAGCAGTTTGTAAAGCTACTGCAGTGCCCTAAGCACAAAGACCACCACAGCTAACCCAAACTCCACGTTTAAAGCATAAGAGCAACTGTTCTCAGGTCAGATTCTGTAGCTATGGTCCATACTCCTTTGTTGTTGCATCACTGTATTTACTCATACCAACTACTTTCGATTTGAAGGATCCAATTGAAACTCCAATGGCGCAACAGGTATGTTTTAAACCTATTTCTTTAATTGGATTGCTGTTCTAACTTCTTGCTCTATGTTGATTTCAGTTTAAGTTGTATAAACAATTATGTTCTCATGTGATGCACATTACAAGTGATGCCAATGCTGTGTAGTTTCTCACACTTATATTCTGTCTATGCTGATGTGTCTTAAAAATATATGAGTTGAACTGTGTCTCTATCTTGATTAGGCAACATAAACTAGAATTATATGGACAATACAGTGACCATAGTACATAGATATATGTTTGTTTCAAGATATTATCCTGTCCACCTTACTACTGAACTGATTTACCAAAATGAGTTTCGTATACTACACGCTAAACCTGTGATGTGTCTGCTTGTTTCTCTTGTAGTATGCAAACAGAATATTGGAGAAGAGCACCCCACTATGCAATGGTAGAGAAAGTAATGCAGATAAGGTTCAAGATAGTGAGACAACCATGTTGGTCTCCAAGAAAGGTGATAAAAACGATCTTGTAGACAGTGAGAAAACCCCATAGTTCTGCGTTGATGTAGTGTTCGAGTTACTGGCCAGTACCACTGGCACAAGCTCTTCGAACTTGCTGCCTGAATCACTTCGACTTCTTTAGTCTTAGCTACAAGCTGAAAGGCATCAGTCAGCTGTGCTGCGGCAAGAAGCCGAAGGACTGAGGAAGTCCCTGCAGAATTCAGATGCATACTTTCTTGTGCAGTAGCAAGCGCTGGAGGATTTAAGCGCCAAACAAGAGAAAGTTAATAAGCTTGCTAAGCATCTTGCCAGCATTATGGGTACCCAGGATATTATTTCGTGAGCTCTTCTGAAGCGGTTTCAGTTCTGGACTTGTTTTGCTGCGGCGTTTATATGCTGCTTTGTTCCCTATATTTGCACTGTTGGCGAACTTTGATGCCCAGTGGATGTAATATGTGTAATAGTCGTGATAGCCTAGCATAAGTTGCTTGCTTATTTATTTCCTTGTTGTCTTGTTTATTTGTTTGCTTGTAGTCAGTGCAGTTCTTTTTCCGCGGTTTGCTAGTGGCCGCAATAACCTATTTTTTAAAACTAGGCCACAATAACCATGGGCTACATATTTACTGTAGTGGCACTAGGCCTCCTACCGGCCGTAGAAACAATGGGCCTTCTACGGGCCATAGAAACAATGGGGCTTCTACGGGCCATAGACACAATGGGCCTTCTATGGGCCGTATCATCAATGGACCTTATATGGGCCAGACGATCGATCGGTCAAACATGGGCCAATAACATACCGCATTATGGCCGTAAACGGGCTAGAGTTGGAATCATCGTTCATGGGCCGACCATAATGGGCCGTCGTTAATAGGTCGTATTTGATGACGCTATGAAAATGGCCTAACGTATTAACGGGCCACAAACGGGCCGACTGTAACAACAGGCTGAATTTGCCCCACAAGAAGAAAATGAGAGTAACGGGTCGTAAGTAACTGTAGGACCTTGAGAAGAGGTGTCTAGAGGGGGGTGATTAGACACTAAGTACCAAAGTTGCAGTTTTTAAGCCTTTTAAAGTTTGAGTGGAGTTTAGGCACAAATTTAACATTCACAACACATAGCAAGCAAGCATGCAAAGAGTATATGAGCAGCGGAAAGTAAAGCATGCAACTTGCAAGAATGTAAAGGGAACGGTTTGGAGGATTCAAACGCAATTGGAGACACGGATGTTTTTGGCGTGGTTCCGATAGGTGGTGCTATCATACATCCACGTTGATGGAGACTTCAACCCACGAAGGGTAACAGTTGCGCGAGTCCATGGAGGGCTCCACCCAAGAAGGGTCCACGAAGAAGCAACCTTGTCTATCCCACCATGACCGTCGCCCACGAAGGACTTGCCTCACTAGCGGTAGATCTTCACGAAGTAGGCGATCTCCTTGCCCTTACAAACTCCTTGGTTCAAGTCCACAATCTTGTCGGAGGCTCCCAAGTGACACCTAGCCAATCTAGGAGACACCACTCTCCAAGAAGTAACAAATGGTGCGTTGATGATGAACTCCTTGCTCTTGTGCTTCAAATGATAGTCTCCCCAACACTCAACTCTCTCTCATAGGATTTGGATCTGGTGGAAAGAGGATTTGAGTGGAAAGCAACTTGGGGAAGGCTAGAGATCAAGATTCATATGGTAGGAATGGAATATCTTGGCCTCAACACATGAGTAGGTAGTTCTCTCTCAGAAATAGGATGCTGGAAGTGTAGGTTCAGTCTGATGGCTCTCTCCACGAATGAAGAGGAGGTGGAGGGGTATATATAGCCTCCACACAAAATCTAACTGTTACACACAATCTACCAAACTCGGTGGGACCGAATTGTTAAACTCGGTCAGACCAATTTAGCAAATAATGTGACCGTTAGGGTTTTCGGTGGGACCGAAATGCAACTCGGTAGGACCGATTCGGTTAGGGTTAGGGCATAACATAATCTCGGTAAGACCGATTACACAAACTCGGTAGGACCGATTTTGGTAATTAGCTAACCAGAGAGTTGGTCAGGCAAACTCGGTTGGACCGATTATCAAACTCGGTGAGACCGATTTTGATAATGAGTCAACCAGAAAGTTTGCATTGTAATCTCGGTAGTACCGATTGCTCAAACTCGGTGAGACCGATTTTGATAATGGACATACACAGAGAGATTACAATCCCATCTCGGTGAGACCGATTTGCCTAGGGTTTGTGGCAGTGGCTAAGACATCAAAACTTGGTGGCGCCGGATAGGAAGAATCAGTGGGGCCGAGTTTGACTTTAGGTTTAGGACATATGTGGATGTGAGAAAGTGGTTGAGGGTTTTTGGAGCATATCACTAAGCACATGAAGCAAGAGGCTCATTAAGCAACACCTCATCCCTTCTTGATAGTATTGGCTTTTCCTATAGACTCAATGTGATCTTGGATCACTAAAATGTGAAATGAAGAGTCTTGAGCTTGAAGCTTGAGCCAATCCTTTGTCCTTAGCATCTTGAAGGTGTTCCCACATCCTTTAGTCCATGCCACTCCATTGTTAAACTTATCTAAAACATACTAGATAAAAGTGTTAGTCCAACAAGAGATATGTTGACATTAATTACCAAAACCACCTAGGGAGCACTTGTGCTTTCAATCTCCCCCTTTTTGGTAATTGATGGCAACATACATCAAAGCTTTAGATAAAGATATAAAGAATAGCAAGTAAAGCTTTGGAAAGACATGTAACAAGCATAGGCTCCCCCTACATGTATGCAATCATGTGAATATGAAATATAGAAGCATGTGAGAGCATAACCATGATAGAGCAGGCAATGTGTTACATGTATCTTGGCCATATGCATCAGAGCAAAAGGAATATTAAAGAAAATACCTTCATGCCCATGAGTCCTTCTTGCAAACAGTATGTACATCAGCAAGAATTCCTCATACACATGATTGTGATGCGTATACTTACCTTGTAGTCTTGAGTTGGCTTAGGATGGAATGAACCTGCGTAAACAAGGTTAGATAACATAGATACATCTACTAGCCAGAGCAAACAGAAGAAACCACAAGAATAGCAAGACTGGGATGACATGTAGAGAGTGAGTACTGAGTGCCACATTGGATTAGACATGTCCCCAAAAGTAAAGATATGCAATGAATTTAAATGATCTCTTTCCCTTAGATGTCTTGCTCCCCCTGAATCTAGCATGGGATACTGGGAGAAGATAGGGAACAGAAAATCAGAGCTAATGCAAGCTAATGCAAATAAGCACATATGAACATGTCTTTCCCCCAAAAAGACATGTGGCATCTCTCCTCTTGAACACCAAGCATCTGGGATCCTTGAGAAATACTTTCTACTAGTATTCTCTCCCCCTGGAGATCTCTCTCTCTCCCCTTGAAGGATCTCTCTCTCTCTCTCTCTGAGATGTGATCTCTCTCTCTAAATGATAAGCTTTGATGTGATCTCTCTCTCCCCCTTTGACATCAATTTCCAAGAAGGGCTTGATAAAGATATAATATCTCTCTCTCCCTCTGGAATTTGTCGTGAATGGGTTTGATCCTTGAGTCACAACATAAAGCAATGATGAAAATGTGATGCTTGTAGAGGACAAGATTCATTGAGTGGAGCTAGATCAGAAGAAACACAGAATAAGTGGCAAACTATTTTTCCTGTTATGAAAACGGTGGCACCGAGTGGTATGCTTCGGTTGTACCGAAAAGATTCGGTTGGACCGAAAATAACAAATCGGTGTAACTGAGTTCATTGCAGAGAAAACACTTGTCACCTCAACTCACTAGACTAGAAAGATCTCACAAAGATTTGCAAGGAATTTACTGAGTGATATGCAAGGAATTGGATGCATAAAATGCAGAGCAAACAAAGAGAAAAGAAAGAAATCTAGATGAAGTTTTTTTTAAAGAGGAAACAAATATGCATGAGACAAATGCAAAAACACAGAAGAAAACACAAGAGAACTTCATCAAGAGATGGTCAGCAACAAAGTCACCTATGTTAGAGTATATTTACTTAGGAGTCAAGTGAGATCACTTGATCATAGGTCATACTCATCGTTTAAGCTCAAAATGGGGTTGCCATTTTTCGTTTAAGTATCTTGAGGTATTCACATCTTGTCGATTTGCTTTAGCTCATGACTCGGAGTAAAGCTTCTCTAAGATGGAATAACATACCTTGGTTGGTGGTGTTGTCCATGTAGTTGAACTTGCGTGGGTTACTCGAGGTTGATGTAGCTCATCAAGAATTTGGAGCACCACTTGGCATTTGAGTCCATCTACCTACATGGGTTAGTTCTTGCAAGGAAGAGCACTTGTGTATCCAAAAATGACAATCATGAAGCTTAACATAGAATTTGTCAAAGGATATGTTTGAATGGTTTCGTGCTTCCTTGTCTTCAACCACCTTTGTATAGAGACTTGGTGATGTAGAGATTGCTCAAGATGTGAGTAGGTTAAAATCTCATGGAATTTGATTCAACCAAGTACCTACATGGGTTAGATAACATGCAAGATACAAATATGTCCAAGACATAAGTTTTTCATCATAAGATAAATATCAAGGATTAGTCATAAGCTCATATCTTGCACGTATCCAATGGAGTTTCTACTCCAAGTTTGAAAGATCAATGATGTTCAATTCTCCTCTTAACCTGCAAAACACTTTCTCATCAAGAGGTTTAGTGAATATATCCGCTAATTGCTTTTCGGTGCGGACATGCTTAAGATCAATGTCACCCTTAGCAACATGATCTCGAATGAAATGATGACGAACTTCAATATGCTTAGTTCGAGAATGTTGCACAGGATTATGACCAATTTTGATAGCACTTTCATTATCACAAAGCAATGGAACATGTCTCACATATATTCCATAATCTTTAAGAGTTTGGGTCATCCAAAGTAATTGAGCACAACATGAACCAGCGGCAATATATTCAGCTTCGTCGATGGATAAGGATACCGAGTTTTGTTTCTTGGAGGACCAAGACACAAGAGATCTACCAAGAAATTGACAAGTACCCGAAGTGGACTTTCTATCAACCTTGTCTCCGGCATAGTCTGAGTCGAAATAGCCAACAAGATCAAAAGGGGCCCTCTTAGGATACCAAATGCCAAAAATTGGTGTATGTATTAAGTATCTCACTATCCTTTTCACAGCCTTAAGATGACATTCTTTAGGAGCAGCTTGATATCGTGCACACATGCACACACTTAGCATAATATTGGGACGTGAAGCACATAGATATAACAATGAACCAATCATAGAGCGATAAACCTTTTGATCAACCGGTTCACCATCTTTGATCAAATCAAGATGTCCACTAGTAGGCATGGGTGTAGTCATACCTTTGCATTCTTGCATATTGAACTTCTTGAATAAGTCCTTAGTGTACTTCGTTTGAGAGACAAAAGTACCTTCTTTAGTTTGCTTGATTTGCAAACCAAGAAAGAATTTGAGTTCACTCATCATAGACATCTCAAACTTCTCCGACATTAGCTTCCCAAACTTTTCACTAAAATGAGGGTTAGTTGAACCAAATATAATATCATCAACATAAATTTGGCATACAAATATTTCACCATTAACCCTTTTAGTAAAGAGTGTGGAATCAATTTTCCCAATTTCAAAGCCTTTTTCAATAAGGAACTTGGTCAAGCATTTATACCATGCTCTAGGAGCTTGTTTAAGACCATAAAGAGCTTTGTGAAGTTTGTAAACATGGTTGGGTTTCTTAGGATTGACAAAACCGGGAGGTTGTTTAACATAAACTTCCTCCTCTATTTCACCATTTAGAAAAGCACTTTTAATGTCCATTTGGTACAAGGTAATATCATGGTGATTAGCATAGGCAAGTAAGATGCGAATAGACTCAAGTCTAGCAACGGGGGCATAAGTCTCACCATAGTCCATACCTTCGACTTGTGTATAGCCTTGGGCGACGAGACGTGCTTTGTTGCGAACTACTTGTCCATCTTCATCTTGCTTGTTGCGAAACACCCATTTGGTACCGATGATGTTGTGGTTGTTGTCGGGCTTCTCAACCAATGTCCAAACTTGGTTCCTCTCAAAGTTGTGTAGCTCTTCATGCATAGCATTTATCCAATCCGGATCTTCCAATGCTTCTTCGACCTTCATAGGTTCAATGCTAGAGATGAAAGAATAGTTTTCACAAAAGTTAGCTAAATGAGTTTTAGAGCGAGTGATTCTCCCGGTTTGAATATCATTGTAGATTTGCTCGACGGGATGGTCTTTAGCAATTCTTGCTCGAACTCGTGAAAGCTTTTTGCTTGGATCTTTGTTGAACATCTTCTTCATCTTATTCTTCTTCTTGGCCTTCTTCATTGTTGGCGTTGTCGTTCTCTTGTCGTGGTGGAGAAGGAGGTTGTTGACGTTCATCTTGATGCACTTCCTCGTTTCCTTCATCTTGGTGTGTCCCACTTGTGGATGCTTCCGTGTCAACTCTTGGTTCACCTTGTCATGAAGTAGAAGCTTCCACTTGGACAGACAAGGTACTCTCCTTCACCTCCGTTGGACGAACCTTGCCAATAGACAAGTCTTGGATTGCTTCCGAAGGATCTTTGTCTCCTACATCAATTGGCAATTGCTCTACTTGCGAGCCGTTAGATTCATCAAACTTCACATCTACCGTCTCTTCAACCTTTCAGGTGAAATTGTTGTAGACACGGTAAGTGTGAGAGTTTGAGCCATAACCTAGTAGGAAACCTTCATGAGACTTAGGAGCAAATTTAGAACGACGATGCTTATCAAGAATGTAGCACTTTGAGTCGAATACTCGAAAGTATCCAACTTGGGGTTTGTTACCGGTGAGTAGCTCGTATGCCGTCTTGCCGAGTAGCTTGTGAAGATACAAGCGATTTGTTGCATGACAAGCTGTCTCAACCGCTTCTGCCCAAAAGTGCTTCGGCGTCTTGTACTCATCAAGCATCGTTATCGCCATTTCGATGAGCGTCCGGTTCTTCCTCTCAACAACTCCATTTTGTTGAGGTGTGTACGTAGCCGAGAACTCGTGTGAAATCCCTTCTTCGTCAAGAAAGGTGTCCACATTTGTGTTCTTGAACTCCGTTCCATTGCCGCTGCGAACCTTCTTGATCTTCACTTCAAATTGATTTTGGGCCTTCCTAGCGAAGTTTTTGAAGATCTTCTGAACCTGCGATTTATCATCAAGAAAGAACACCCATGTAAATCTGGAAAAATCATCAACTATAACTAGACCAAAAGAATTTCCACCGAGACTCTTGTAAGAGTTGGGACCAAAAAGATCCATGTGAAGTAGCTCGAGTGGCCTCTTTGTGGTCATGATGTTCTTCACGGGATGCCTTCCTCCAACCTGTTTACCTGCTTGACAAGCACTGCAAAGTCTATCCTTATCAAATATGACATCATTAACTCCAAGGATATGATTTCCTTTAAGAAGCTTGTCAAGGTTTCTCATACCAACGTGACCTAGTCATCTATGCCATAACCAACCTTTTGAGGATTTAGCAATGAAGCAAGTTTTAGGTTGAGAGTTTTTAGTGAAATCAACAATGTATAGATCACCTCTATGTATACCGGTAAAGACCATTTTATGATTGTCTCGACGAAACACTTGGCAATCAACTTCAGTAAATAAGACATTGAAACCAAAGTCAGCAAGTCTAGATACTGAAAGTAAGTTGTAACCAAGAGATTCAACGAACATAACATTTTGTATGGAGCTATCATGTGAGATGGCCACCGTACCGAGGCCAACCACCTTACCCTTTGAGTTGTCACCGAAAGTGACATACTTTCGAGGACTATCATTATCAGCAAGCTCACGAAACATGTCTTTATCTCCGGTCATGTGATCGGTACATCCACTGTCAAGGACCCATTCCTTTCCTCCTGACATATATCCCCGAAGATTTGCCATAAGACCAAAGTGTCTCATTGCATCATCAAGATCGAAGTCACTATCATCATCCTCATCATAGTATCCATGTTCAACATCGTCATGTGGTGGATCAAATCCTAGAGAGGGTGATTCGTTAGAGTGATTTTGACAATGATCTTGTCTATGAAATTTTATAGCTTCGGAAATAATATCACTAATAATACCAACATTTCCTTTGGCACGCATAAGGTTTGTAAGCTCAAGTAGACGATCACCAAACATAGGATCACTAGAATTCATTTTACTCAAAGCAATAGACTTATGGAGAATTTCATCAAGATTTTTCAAAGAATAATCAGGAAATCGTTCCTCAAGAAATTTCCATATAGTGTAGGCACACTCAAGAGTAGGCAGTTTTATAATCAAGTTTCTAGGCAAGCCTCTAGTGATAAGATTAACAGTTCTAACATTCCTAATCATGTCAATAGACTCATCAAGGGTAGGATGCATAGGATCAACACAAGGTGCACAAGGACTAGCAATGTACTTGTTCAAATGATATTGATTGAAAATTACAAGCATCTCATTTTTCCACTCATGAAAATACTCTCCATCAAGAATAGGCACTCTATGTCTAAGACTCCCCAAAGTAGACTCATCCATCTTCCTCCAATGGTGACGAAACCAAAGCAATGGAGACCAATGCTCTGATACCACTTGTAGGACCTTGAGAAGAGGTGTCTAGAGGGGGGGTGATTAGACACTAAGTACCAAAGTTGCAGTTTTTAAGCCTTTTAAAGTTTGAGTGGAGTTTAGGCACAAATTTAACATTAAAACACATAGCAAGCAAGCATGCAAAGAGTATATGAGCAGCGGAAAGTAAAGCATGCAACTTGCAAGAATGTAAAGGGAAGGGTTTGGAGGATTCAAACGCAATTGGAGACACGGATGTTTTTGGCGTGGTTCCGATAGGTGGTGCTATCATACATCCACGTTGATGGAGACTTCAACCCACGAAGGGTAACGGTTGCGCGAGTCCACGGAGGGCTCCATCCAAGAAGGGTCCACGAAGAAGCAACCTTGTCTATCCCACCATGGCCGTCGCCCACGAAAGACTTGCCTCACTAGCGGTAGATCTTCACGAAGTAGGCGATCTCCTTGCCCTTACAAACTCCTTGGTTCAAGTCCACAATCTTGTCGGAGGCTCCCAAGTGACACCTAGCCAATCTAGGAGACACCACTCTCCAAGAAGTAACAAACGGTGCATTGATGATGAACTCCTTGCTCTTGTGCTTCAAATGATAGTCTTCCCAACACTCAACTCTCTCTCATAGGATTTGGATCTGGTTGAAAGAGGATTTGAGTGGAAAGCAACTTAAGGAAGGCTAGAGATCAAGATTCATATGGTAGGAATGGAATATCTTGGCCTCGACACATGAGTAGGTAGTTCTCTCTCAGAAATAGGATGCTGGAAGTGTAGGTTCAGTCTGATGGCTCTCTCCACGAATGAAGAGGAGGTGGAGGGGTATATATAGCCTCCACACAAAATCTAACTGTTACACACAATCTACCAAACTCGGTGGGGCCGAATTGTTAAACTCGGTCAGACCGATTTAGCAAATAATGTGACCGTTAGGGTTTTCGGTGGGACCGAAATGCAACTCGGTAGGACCGATTCGGTTAGGGTTAGGGCATAATGTAATCTCGGTAAGACCGATTACACAAACTTGGTAGGACCGATTTTGGTAATTAGCTAACCAGAGAGTTGGTCAGGCAAACTCGGTTGGACCGATTATCAAACTCGCTGAGACCGATTTTGATAATGAGTCAACCAGAAAGTTTGCATTGTAATCTCGGTAGTACCGATTGCTCAAACTCGGTGAGACCGATTTTGATAATGGACAGACACAGAGAGATTACAATCCCATCTCGGTGAGACCGAGATCCCTATCGGTGAGACCGATTTGCCTAGGGTTTGTGGCAGTGGCTAAGACATCAAAACTCGGTGGCGCCGGATAGGAAGAATCAGTGGGGCCGAGTTTGACTTTAGGTTTAGGACATATGTGGATGTGGGAAAGTGGTTGAGGGTTTTTGGAGCATATCACTAAGCACATGAAGGAAGAGGCTCATTAAGCAACACCTCATCCCTTCTTGATAGTATTGGCTTTTCCTATAGACTCAATGTGATCTTGGATCACTAAAATGTAAAATGAAGAGTCTTGAGCTTGAAGCTTGAGCCAATCCTTTGTCCTTAGCATCTTGAAGGTGTTCCTACATCCTTTAGTCCATGCCACTCCATTGTTGAACTTATCTAAAACATACTAGATAAAAGTGTTAGTCCAACAAGAGATATGTTGACATTAATTACCAAAACCACCTAGGGAGCACTTGTGCTTTCAGTAACCGAATGCTGGAAATGAGCCCAAGAATAAATGGGCCCTGAGAAGGTCAAAAGATAACATGGGCTGGAAACGGCCCAATGGAATAATGGGCCGTTAATGGGTATAAAGTGATACACTGTTCATTACGGGCCAGTTTCAGCACGGACCATTAATGGGCCAAGAGTTACAAAGGGCCTCATATGGGCCGAAAGACGTCATGGGCCATACATGGGCCGGAAGTTAAAACAGGCTGGAATCATATTGGACGGCCCAGATGACGCTACTAGGCCTAATTCGGATAGGCCATAATGGGCCCTGTGTTTGCGGGTTGTAAATGGGCTACATGCGAACATGCCGTTAAGAGGCTTTCCGTGGGCCGGCCCGCCACCTTTTGACCAAGTCAAACGGGTCGGCCTTTTCACAGGAATGGGCCTCTGTTGGGTCGTGCCACGTGTCGACGTATCATAGGCGCCTTCTGTCCAATGAGTGGATGACATCTGTCCCAACGATGAGCCGACACGTGTTTCCTCCAGCCAATGATTATTTTACATGTGGAAAATTCCCATTGGTCGGGGCTGTTAACGGGTTATCGGATCCAAAACCCGACCCGATAGCTTAACGGCATTCTGTTACGATGGATGCCACGTGTCAGTCACCCTTGACGAAAGCACTTCTGTGACGCGCGATTTATCATCATGGAAGGTGGACACTTCCGTGATGATAATTTTGGTAATGTCATGGAACACTTCTACGACAGCACATGTATGACTATCTTGATTCTGTCATAAAATCGTCATGGATGTACATGCATGACAGAAAACGTGACCTACTGTGACAAACACGTATCATCACGGAAGTGTATTTTTTTTGTAGTGATCCTTGCTGTACACACCTTTTGGTAGAGACACACATGATTGGAATTTATTAGAATACTCTATGTGCTTCACTTATATCTTTTGAGCTAGACAATTTTGCTCTAGTGCTTCACTTATATCTTTTTAGAGCACGGCGGTAGTTTTATTTTGTAGAAATTATTGATCTCTCATGCTTCACTCATATTATTTTGAGAGTCTTTTATAACAGCATGGTATTTTCTATGGTTATAAAATTGGTCCTAGAATGATGGGCATCCAAGTTGGGTATAATAAAAACTATCATAGAAGTGAATTGGATGCTACGATCAATTTGATTCTTGATAATTGTTTTGAGATATGTGGATGGTGATATTAGAGTCATGCTAGTTGAGTAGTTGTGAATTTGAGGAATACTTGTGTTGAAGTTTGTGATTCCCGTAGCATGCACGTATGGTGAACCGTTATGTGATGAAGTTGGAGCATGATTTATTTATTGATTGTCTTCCTGATGAGTGGCGGCCGGGGATGAGCGATGGTCTTTTCCTACCAATCTATCCCCCTAGGAGCATGCGCATAGTAGTTTGTTTGAATAACTTGTAGATTTTTGCTATAAGTATATGAGTTCTTTATGACTAATGTTGAGTCCATGGATTATACGCACTCTCACCCTTCCACCATTGCTAGCCTCTCTTGTGCCATGCAACTTTCGCTGGTACCATACACCCACCATGTACCTTCCTCAAAATAGCCACCATACCTACATATTATGGCATTTCCATAGCCATTCCGAGATATATTGCCATGCAACTTTCCACTGTTCCGTTTATTATGACACGCTACATCATTGTCACATTGCTTTTGCATGATCATGTAGTTGACATTGTATTTGTGGCAAAGCCACCTTGATAATTCTTTCATACATGTCACTCTTCATTCATTGCATATCCCGGTACACCATCGGAGGCATTCACATAGAGTCATATTCTATTCTAAGTATTGAGTTGTAATCTTGAGTTGTAAGTAAATAAAAGTGTGATGATCTTCATTATTAGAGCATTGTCCCAAGTGAGGAAGAGATGATGGAGGCTATGATTCCCCCACAAGTCAGGATGAGACTTCGGACTTTATGAAAAATAAAAGAGGCCAAAGAAGCCCAAATAAAAAGGCCAAAGAAGCCCACCAAAAAAATTGAGAGAAAAAGAGAGAAAAATAGATATGAAAGTAGCACCATGATCTTAATGATAGAGAGTCTCTTATGTTGTCACTTTCATATACTAGTGGGAGTTTTATATTATAGAACTTGGCTTGTATATTCCAATGATGGTCTTCCTCAAAAGGCCCTAGGTCTTCGTGAGCAAGCAAGTTGGATGCACACCCACTTAGTTTCTTTTGTTGAGCTTTCATACACTTATAGCTCTAATGCATCCGTTGCATGGCAATCCCTACTCACTCACATTGATATCTATTAATGGGCATCTCCATAGCCCGTTGATACGCCTAGTTGATGTGAGACTATCTTCTCCTTTTTGTCTTCTCCACAACCACCATTCTATTCCACATATAGTGATATGTCCATGGCTCACGCTCATGTATTGCGTGAAAGTTGAAAATTTTCGAGAACATAAAAGTATGAAACAATTGCTTGGCTTGTCATCAGGGTTGTGCATGATTAAATACTTTGTGTGATGAAGATAGAGCATAACCAGACTATATGATTTTGTAGGGATAGCTTTCTTTAGCCATGTTATTTTGAGAAGACATGATTGCTTTGTTAGTATGCTTGAAGTATTACTATTTTTATGTCAATATGAACTTTTGTCTTTAATCATTTGGATCTGAACATTCATGCCACAATAAAGAAAATTACATTGAGAAATATGCTAGGTAGCATTCCACATAAAAAATTCTGTTTTTATCATTTACCTACTCGAGGACGAGCAGGAATTAAGCTTGGGGATGCTTGATACGTCTCCAACGTATCTACAATTTTTGATTGTTTCATGCTATTATATTACTCATTTTGGATGTTATTGGGCTTTACTTTACACTTTTATATCATTTTTGGGACTAACCTACTAACCGGAGGCCCAGCCCGAATTGCTGTTTTTTTTGCCTATTTCAGTGTTTCGAAGAAAAAGAATATCAAACGGAGTCCAAACAGAATGAAACCTTCGGGAGCGATCTTTTTGGAACAAACACAATCCAGGAGACTTGGAGTGGACGTCAAGAAGCAGCCGAGGCGACCACGAGGGTGCATGGTGCGCCCTAGGGGGGTGAGCATGCCCCCCCATGCTCGTGGGCCCCTCGTGGCTCCCCTGACCGACTTCCTTCGCCTATATATATATATCTACGTACCCCGAAAACATCCAGGAGCACCATGAAACCCTATTTCCACTGTCACAACCTTCTGTACCCGTGAGATCCCATCTTGGAGCCTTTTCCGGAGCTCCGCCGGAGGGGAATCGATCATGGAGGGCCTCTACATCATCGTCAAGGCCTCTCCTATGAGTTGTGAGTAGTTTACCACAGACCTTCGGGTCCATAGTTATTAGCTAGATGGCTTATTCTCTCTCTTTGAATCTCAATACAAAGTTCTCCTCGATCTTCTTGGAGATCTATTCGATGTAACTCTTTTTGCGGTGTGTTTGTCGAGATCCGATGAATTGTGGGTTTATGATCAAGTTTATCTATGAGAAATATTTGAATCTCCTATGAAATCTTTTATGTATGATTGGTTCTCTTTGCAAGTCTCTTCGAATTATCAGTTTGGTTTGGCCTACTAGATTGATCTTTCTTGCAATGGCAGAAGTGCTTAGCTTTGGGTTCAATCTTGCGGTGTCCTTTCCGAGTGACAACAGGAGCAACAAGACACGTATTGTATTGTTGCCATCAAGGATAAAAAGATGGGGTTTATATCATATTGCTTTAGTTTATCCATCTACATCATGTCATCTTGCCTAATGCGTTGCTCTGTTCTTATGAACTTAATACTCTAGATGTATGCTGGATAGCGGTCGATGTGTGGAGTAATAGTAGTAGATGTAGAATCGTTTCGGTCTACTTGTCGCGGACGTGATTCCTATATACATGATCATGCATAGATATTCTCATAATTATGCACTTTTCTATCAATTGATCAACAGTAATTTGTTCACCCACCATAATACTTTTTCTATCTTGAGAGAAGCCACTAGTGAAACCTATGGCCCCCGGGTCTATCTTCCATCATATAAGTTTCCAATCTACTTTATTTTGCAATCTTTACTTTCCAATCTATATCATAAAAATACCAAAAATATTTATCTCTATCAGATCTCACTTTCGCAAGTGGCCGTGAAGGGATTGACAACCCCTTTATCGCGTTGGTTGCGAGGTTCTTGTTTGTTTGTGTCTGGCGCCTCTGGATGGACAGAGGTCACCGATGGGATAGGCACGTCCCCTTCCTTCGAAGAAGGCTGCTCGCCTGATTCCGGAGCCATATGGGTCTCCGGAATTATATTCGGATGGGGGCCGAATTGAATACGGCCCCCATCATCGGTATCCATGGGGGTTTGCTCTCCCATGTGTCCGGCAGCCGAGGCTTCACCCTCCGGCGCCTCCCTGGCGGCATCCGAATTCTCTCCCGGACCAGGGATCCTTCGGTATGATGCTTTGGTGCCATCACAGCCGGATCCAGCGAGTCCTCCGAAGATAAGGACTGCTCGAGGTTGGACCGAGTCAGACTGCAAATACATATTTCAGCACATTAAAACAATGAAGTAAAAAAGGCCGGATACATGAACATGTCCGGATACTTACGAATTGGCTAGGGGCTTCTCCCTGGACTCCCACTCCCAGCTGCTGTCGGTGGCTGTTGCGGAGCTGTCCGGAAGGGAAGCTTTCCCCTTCTTGGATGCCTCGGCCTCCAGATGCGTGGAGGTCGTCCTCTTCTTTCTCCCCCCTGTAGGGGGGTGGATTTCTTCTTCTTCCTCCTCCTCCTTCTCGTCTTCGGCGGAGAAGTGAGCCTTGGCGTCTTCGAACATCGCGTCCGAAGTGCCCTTGCGGCGGAGACCACATATGGTCCCCTTGGCCTTCTCCTTGGCCTTCTTCTCCGGCACCTCATAAGGCGCCGGAAATAGCATCTTCGTCAAAAGCGGGGTTTCTGGGTCTTCGGGCAGCGGAGCCGGACAGTTAATCCACTCTGCTAACTCTGTCCAGTCCTGAAATAATTGATAAGGAGGCTTAGATGCCTTCCTCGAATATGCAAGTAAAGGGTACACCTTGAAAATATGAAAGAACTTACCAGATTAGCAAGGCGAGTTAAGCTATGCCCACGGTCCTCGGTCATGGGCGGTGGCGTCTCGCTGGCCTTGAAGAGCACCTTCCAGATATCTTCATGCGTCGTGCCGAAGAGCTCCAGTAGCATCTGGTGCTTGGCCGGATCGAACTCCCACAAATAGCAAGTCTGGCGTTGGCACGGAAGGATCCGGTGAACGAGCATAACCTGGATCACGTTGACGAGCTTGACTTTCTTGTTTATCATGCTCTGGATGCGCGTCTGGAGCACTGTCAGCTCGTCCGAAGAGCCCCAGGTCAGGCCCTTCTCTTGCCAGGAGGTGAGCCGCATCGGGACTCCGGATCGGAATGCGGGAGCCGCCACCCAGTTGGTGTTGCGCGGCTCGGTGATGTAGAACCACCCCGACTGCCATCCTTTGACGGTCTCCACAAAGGAGCCTTTGGGCTAGGTGACATTGGGCATCTTGCCCACCATGGCGCCTCCGCACTCTGCTTGTTGGCTGCTCACCACCTTCGGCTTCACATTGAAGGTTTTCATCCATAGGCCGAAGTGAGGTGGGATGCGGAGGAAGGCCTCACACACGACAATAAATGCCGAGATGTTGAGGATGGAATTGGGGGCCAAATCATGGAAGTCTAGCCCGTTGTAGTACATCAGTCCGTGGACGAACGGGTGGAGGGGGAATCCCGGCCGGCGGACGAAGTGTGTGAGGAACACCATGCTCTCCTGGGGCTCCGGGGTGGGGACGATCCGTCCCTTGGCCGGAAGTCGGTGAGCGATTTCCGGAGCCAAGTATCCGGCCTCCCGGAGCTTCTTGATGTCCTTCTCCTTGACGGAGGAGGCCATCCACTTGCCTCCTGCTCCGGATCCGGACATGATTGGAGTGCTTTTTTGGGCGGAAAAGGCGAGAGCTTGGGCGCTGGAGCTCGAGAATGGATAAGCAGAGGAAGGAGAAGGCGTGGGTGAAAGAGGGTGAATCCTTATCCCTTTAAAAAGGCAGTAAAAGTCATGTGCCTCCCTACTCGCCTTAAAATTCGCCTATTCCCCAAGCGCCATGCAGATGACACGGTTGGGTTACCCATGCCCGTATTGATGAGAATCCCGTGATAAGGGGACATGATCTCTTCTTTGACAAGACGTGCCAATGAAACCGCACCTCAAAATACGGAGCTGCAGGATAAAAAACGGTTCGAATAATGACCGGGCAGTGGCGTGATGTCACGCTACAAAAAGTTGTCAGTGGATTGGACTCGTGAAATATTATACTCTCTATGGTTGTGTGTGGAACTTGTTTTGTAGAGCCGGACACGATTCTTGTGTTCGAAATCTACTTTGAAGTATTCGGAGGAGGAACCCGCCTAGCAATGCCAAAGACAATCTGCATGTCGGACTCATCCTCATTGAAGCCTGGTTCAGGGGCTACTAAGGGAGTCCTGGATTAAGGGGTCCTCGGATAGCCGGACTATATACGTGGGCCGGACTGTTGGGGGTATGAAGATGCAAGATAGAACACTTCTTCCCGTGTCCGGATGGGACTCTCCTTTGCGTGGATGGCAAGCCTGGCGATTCGGTTATGTAGATTCCTTTCTCTGTAACCGACTTTGTGTAACCCTAGCCCCCTCCAATGTCTATATAAACCGGAGGGTTTAGTCCGTAGGACAAAAACAATCATAATCATAGGCTAGACTTCTAGGGTTTAGCCATTACAATCTCGTGGTAGATCAACTCTTATAATACTCATATTCATCAAGATCAATCAAGTAGGAAGTAGGGTATTACCTCCATAGAGAGGGCCCGAACCTGGGTAAACATTGTGTCCCCCGCCTCCTGTTACCATTAGCCTTAGACGTACATTTCGAGACCCCCTACCCGAGATCCGCCGATTTTGACACCGACACCCGGCCCTACTCCTTGCTGGCGAAGGCTTCGTCATGCTTCCTGCACTTGTTGACGACCTCAATGCCATTGTCGTCGAAGATGATGACCTTGAGGGTGTCGGGAGTGAGAAGCTTGAACGTCACCATCTAGCCGATCTTGATCTGATGAACAGCTGCGTAGGTGGCCTAATCCTGATCCAGGGTCACCCTGCCGTTCATCAGCTTCATCATCACCTTCCAGGAGCAGCCGGTGTTGTTCCTGAGCTTGAACTCCGTCGGCACCGCGACGAAGTGCTTGGTGAAGTCCAGGGACATGGGGATGTACTCAAGCTTTGGTGCAAGGATGACCTTGCAGAAGTGAGTCGGGCCATCATCCCGATGGTAGTGGTCGTAGTTGCGGTGCTTGTTGCTGGGGCCCTCCTCCATGCTCTCGTCGTCGCCACCCTCAGGCGTCATCGGGTCTTCCTCGGCGGTGGGCGGCAGCACAACCTCGTCGATCATTGGGTGAAGGGGCTGCTTGCCCTTGTTGTCAAGGGCCAGGAGCACCTCATTGCTCTCCTCGATCTGCACACAATTCATGGAGTCAGGCACAACACAGAGTTCATGGCTTATTGAAGAGCATGTAGTTAAAACGGCATGACTGTCACTCTTCTCCTCCTCTCCATCGCCCCTATATTTACTCACCCTTCCCAACACTACTTACCCACCCTCTCTCTTCTCTCACTGTCAACCTTCCTCCTCCACAATGCCATGAGCTCTAGCTCCAGCTCCAACGCCAACCCCTTCCCTTGGGGTATTGGCTGGAGGGCCTTCTTCCTAGGGTGGTTGGCTAGTAACCATACCAAGTTCGAGAACACCATGAAGGTGTGCTCGAACTTCGGCTCCATGCCTAACATGCAGAAGGAATCTAATGCAATGCTCATGAAGGCCACTGCAGAAGATCTGAAGACGCTGATTCCTGACCTAGCGAGGGGCGCGATGGCAGTTGACATCATTCACTGGGCCATGAATCAGGCCGTCTCCGACGATGCTAAACAAAGGAAGAAGTGGTGCAAGTACAAGAACTACTGGGCTCCTAATGACCGACATTCCGCAGTGTACTAGGAGACAGCTATCGCGCCGCCGACGGTCATCGGTGGGGAGCCTAAGGAGGAGGAAGAAGCGGTGCAGATGCCAGCGAGAGCGCTGGAGCCAGGCCATCGTACCTGGCAGATCGACCTCGACTCTGCCGAGGACGACGACGACGACCTTCCGGCCCGCACGGTGATGAAGAAGAAGATGAAGGCGAGTGGCTCGACCCGCCGCTTCGCACACCGATGACGGCCGCTGCGGTGAGCCGGTGTCCGTTGTGTACCCCCTATCCCCCAATCCCCCTTCTGCATCCGCATCTACCTCTATTCCGATCTTGCATGAACTAGTTTGAAGTACTATGAACTCGTATGAACTAGTATGAACTACCTCTACATGCTTATCTACCTCTATTCCCCATTCCCCTCTGCCGTGGATCGAATCTATCGCCGGACCGAACGGGAAAAAGTTCTGCATGTCGGACAGAGAGAAGTGCTTACCGCCATTGCCGCGGGCCAAGTAATGATCCACTCGCCGGTGCTGGAGTCCGGTGGTCTTCTTGCTCTGCTACGATCCGCCGCTGTCGGTGAGAGTTGGGAGAGTGGGAGAGGGAGCAGTGAGGGGCGGAGAGGCTAATAACTGCCGACGCTTCGGAAAGTAACGCGGCTTCTCGAGCATGGCCGCGCGCGTGCATCTGGCGCCGCCCACGTGCACCGCTCGGGCCTAGCCCTGGAGAAACTGCTGATTCGTGCGTTCCTAGGGAGCCATGCCCAGGAGTGCTTTAAGGTTTGTGCCATGCGGGCCGAACAGTGAAAGCAGGCAACCAATCAGCCCGTTTTCGTCCCGCGCAAGTCAGGCCGGGCTTCATGCATGCTACCAAACATGCCCTAAGATGCTAGGTGTGCAGCTGCTCAAGATAGCCCTAAGAGCATCTCCAGCCGTTCCCCCCCCCCAGGGCGCCGAAAACTAGTGGCCTGGGGGCGAACCGGCGCTAGATTGGCCCCTGAGGTTCAGTTCGATCCCAGTCATAGGCCCACGGTCGCCGCGGGTTCAACGAAGTTCGTTTCAATTTTTTGCAAACTCGGTGATTTTTGCAGGAACTCGGCCATACTTCATCGAAATTTGTACAAAAACGTAAAAACATGCCAGAACTACGGCTAACTTAAAAAACAAACTAAAAAGCCTAGCCGCCGCCGTCGTCTACGTGCCGAGAAGCCTGTAGAAGCGGGTGTAGTCGCCGCCGTCGCCATCGTCGTCGTCGTCGTTGTCGTCGCGCGCCTCGCCTGCGACGTCCCTGCTGCAGCCCTGGCCGGGGTCGCCAACACGTGGTGGGGCACTTGACGGCCCGGCCTCGCCCTCCTCGTCGCTGTCGATGACGATAACGCCGCCCTCCTCGGCACGGCGACGGGCCTGGTGCTCCAGGTACGCCCGGCGCTGGCGGCGCACCTGCTCGCGGACATAGTCCTCCTTCGCCCATTTGAGGGCGGACTCGTCGTCCGGGGCCACCATGTCGACGTGCTCCGGCTTCACGGGGGGGAGGGGGGCAAGCCCGGCTCGGGCTTCGGCCGGACCAGACGCAGGGAGTGCCTCGCTGGTGCCGTCGCAGGCGGTGAGGGCTCGTTGATGACGAGAGCGCCGCTGCAAGCGCGATGCCCGAGTGGTGTCCCCTCCGGCTCGGGCCTGACGGGGTGGAGGGCCGGCGAGCCGGAGCCCGACGACGAGGACGACCCCGGCTCCATTAGCCACGACATCCAGGAACTGCCGCGGCGGCGAGAAAAGGATGGTCGCGTCGGGTACTCCAGCCGCGACACGTTGCCGGTCTCGATGTGGTCGAGGACGGCGTCGAGGGTGCGGCCGGGGACGCCCCACCACTCGCGCCGTCCTTCGGCGTTGAGGTGGCCGCGGGGAATGATACCGTTGACGGAGGCGATTTGCTCCTCGCGGCGGCGCTGGAAGTACATCGTCCACAATGTTTCGCTGTCCCGCCGCGTACCTCGGCTGGTTCCGCTGCTCCTCCGTCAGGGAGGAGCGGATGCGGGCGATCTCCGCCCGCCGTGCCGCCCCTTCGGGTACCGGCGACACCGGGACGCCGCCGGCGCTCAGTCTGCACGCCCCCGGCACGCGCATGTCAGGGGGTGCCGGGTACTCGGCCTCTTAGAGAAGGCGCGCCTCCGGCTCTTGTAGGTATCGGCGGCTGAAGCCGTTCGCCACTGCGCCATCGCCTGGGAACCTCTCGGCCATGCTTTGCTCGTTGGCGGGGGGAGTGGGGGAGGCTGTGGCGCTCACCAGCGGGGAGAAGGCTTTTGCGAGAGGGGGAGGGGGAGGTTGTGGCGCTCACAGGCATGGAGTGGGCGACTTTTATAGCCGAAGCGGGGCGGCAGGGAGGCGGCATGCGGGAGGACGCGTGGCGGGACGCGCGTCGGCGGCGTCTTCACTACGCCGCCCGTGAGGCATCAATGGAGGCTGACCGGCGCGCCAGCGCGACAGCCTTGGCATTGATTCCTGCGGGAACCGAGGCGATGAGGGCGACGAAGCGGCCGTCTCGCTGACTCGACGGGCCCACGGCTCTTTCGCGCAAAAACACTCGCCCCGGCGCCCTCGGGCGCCCCCAGCGCGCCGTGTTTGGCCTGGGTCCGCCGGCGCTGATTTTGGTCCAAGACGGCGAAAAACGAACTACTGAAAACGCGACTGAGATGTTTTTTCGACGCCAGCGCAAAAAAATCACCTGGAAAGGCTGTGGTGGGGGCGCGGCTGGAGATGCTCTAATGAGAATCTGAGTTTTGTCGGTGGTGGTAGCCCTGCCGACGAGACGTCGGCCGTGGCTCTCGGGCGAGTTTAAGGTAAGCGGTGGCGAGTGCGAGAGGGCATGGCGTACTGGAGCACGGTCACAGGGACCCGATGACGACGTAGATCGGACGCGGCGCCGGCGCAGGTATCCGTGCTGCGCAGCAGCTGTATCAACCACAGCCACGCACCTGCGCACGTCTCGTTGTACACTGCGTGAAGATGAGCTGTGGATTTACGAGCAAACGAACGAGTCCAGGTTTCTTTACGAGCGAGCGTGTCGGCGGTACGGTCTTTCAGCCGTGAAAAAAACAAAATACGCTTCGCGGAAGCACTGGCCTACTGCCTGCGTGGCACGTCCGTGCACGGCACCACCTCTATTTTATTTTCCTCTGACGACAGATTTACTTACTTTAATCCTACCCCGGCCGTCAGCACGCGCGGCGGTGCTTCTGCCGGTTAACCGCGCAAAATGTCAAGCCGTCTCGTGGTTGGTGACAGCCCTAGCTAGAGCTTAGGGATCGGCGATGACGACGGTGGTGATCAATTGGATGGTCGGCGGCGGCGTCAGGAAGTCGGCCGCCGCCCGGCCCATGCCCCCATGTATCCCGTGCTGCCCTGCCCGTACGTCAGAAGAACCGAAGAGAAGATGAGGTACTTTACTCGGCCATGCACATGCGTCTGCCTTCGGTCAGATGATTAATCTGGCACGTCATTCGTGTGGCACGAGGCAGCGGCGCCCGGGTCAGCGCCGGCGACCTCCGGCACCGACCGACGCCCGCACCCACCTCAGTCAGTCTCGATCGGATAGTCGGATAGATTCCACCGCCGACCAGCAAAAGTAGAGCGGCGCCGCCGCGCGCGCCAGGGCCAGGCAGTGCAGGTGGAGCGTCATGTCATGTGCCGTTGCCCTCACGGCCACGCGCTGCGGCGCCTTTCAAGTTTCAACCGAGACAGCAGCACAGTAGTATCTCTCTCGCTCTCTCGGACCCGGTCGCAGCGTGCAAGTTACCGGCGCCACTGCCCAGCGGAAAAAGGCTGAGCTTGACGTGTACACACTGACCGCAACCTCCACCGTAATGATCGAAGACCGTAACCTCCACTGAGGCATGATGAAATTAGGTTCCAGTTATAGAATAGGACCTGGAGCCTGGTGCTGGTGGGCAGCTAACGAGAAGCGACTGATGGAAAAGATGGACTTTGATGAACGCGGGTGCTACTGCTAGATTGTTTAGGGTATCGTCGTGTGTGTTTTGGTGGTCGGGCATGGGCATGGTGGCTGCGCGACGGGTCGGGACGGGAGTTGGGGTGGAAGAAAAGAGTGGGGAGCGCGTGCGCGGGGGCTAGGCGCGTGAGGAGTCCGACGTGAGCGCCGTCCGGGAGACTGGAGCGGACAGAAGCAGCTGCGAAGCCGGAGATGCTCCAGCCTACGCGCTTGATTCCCACTTCGTCCGACCTCCCGCCCGCCTGCGTGCGCGCGGTCCATGGACCGCCGGGCGTTGCTGGCCGCAGATAAGGATTTTTTTTTTTTGCGAAATAGATAAGGATCCAATGAGGAGATCATGTGCCATGGTTGACAATCGATTGCTGGCGTACGTGCTAATGTGGGAAATGAATTTGTTGCTCTTACACGCGGTGCTCGCGGAGTTTCTCCTATAAATAAAAGCCAACGAGAATTAGCTCTTGGGTTGGTCTTATTTTTGAATTTGTTGCACTTTTATGGCCAGCTTGGCACCACACAATGTCATAATAATAACTAATTACTACAGCCATCTTAAAATACTAATTAATAGGAGGGAGTATCTAAAACGATTTACAAAAGTGAACGGAGGGAGTAGTATTTTTTCAGAGGGAGTATCTTCCTAGTCTCCTTGTGAACACATTAGGTCTTTAAGTATATTCAGTTACAAGGTTTAATAACAATCAAAGACTCAGAGCATTCCCATGTAATTTGATCCCCCTTTCTAGAAACCTTTTCATGCCAGGAGATATCTAGAAACCCTTTCATGTCAAGAAACCTTTTCATGCCAGGAGATATCTAGAAACCCTTTCATGTCAAGGATCAACTGAACATGAAAAGACCTGAAAGGTATGGAGGCATAGTTTCAACCCTCAAGGCCTCTTTTTCTAGAGCAGTTCAGCTCATCATTGAACAACTCAACATATGACCAGACATGAACAATGTCTTCTCCTCCGGCTGAAAGCTCGCAACAGAAAAAACGACGCATGATACATCATTTCCATGCCTTCTAGAAAAAAAAGACCCTGCTATAAATAGTTAGAACGCACAGCGGGCAAAGGTCAAATACGTACTAGCTGGGAGGGATCCGAAACAAGCAACTTTTAGCTGGAAGCTCATACACATCCACCGGAACCTCAAACCGCTGAGCATGACAGGAAGGCAGAAATCACAGATTTGACCTGAGGCAGAAATCAAATCACAAACTGACCTGTTCAGGAAAAAATTTCACTCTGTTGACCCTTTGGTGTGGCGCCTGACATCTGGGCGCCGCACCCTACTGTGCAGCGCCTTTCCCTTAGGCGTCGCACATCCTGCCAGCGTGGCAGCCCTTGTCCAATTGCGGCTCCACACGCACCTGTGCAGCGCCTAAGAGCTAGGCGCCACACTTTGACGTGCAGCGCCTAGGCCTTGGGCGCTGCACAGTGACTTAAGCGCGGCCGCCCCAGCCCGACCAGGCAGTTCTTCATCTCTCCGCTCTCTGTACAGAGAGCAGCGGCGGCGGCGGCGCCCCCATCTAATCCCCCCACATCCCTCTCAGATCTGAAGATTTGATCCGTGGATTCGATCCCCAATCCATCCTACTAGGTAAACTCTTCCCTTCTCTTTCTTTTGCTCCGTAAATTTGTTGCCATTCTAGAGATTTGTCCATGATTTGATGGAACCCTTGATTTGTTTGGTTTGCTCGATTTAGGATGTGTATTCATATTGGTAGTACCGTAGTGTTATTTATTAGTTCACAATATATGATTCTTGTTGTTGAAACCCTAGATTGTTTAGTTTTTTTAGATATATATGAGATGCCTATTTTGTTATGTTATATGTTGGTGAACTCTTACTAGTGCAGTTTACAGTATTTTTATTATGTGAGTGCTGCTGCAGGAGGCCAAAATGGCATCTGTTTCTGCAGTTTTGCTTATAGCAGCACTGCAGCGCCCAACATATAGGCGCTGCACTGTACTGTGTGGCGCCCAACAATTGGGCGCTGCACTGTATAGTGCAGCGCCCTGTCCTTAGGCGCTGCACTACTTCCAACATCTCACATCCAGAGAGCCACAGTTGGCTTGCATCACATCTACAATACTTACAATGACTGCAGCATCACAACAATTTGAACAAACATAAATTTTAAGCCGACGAGTTCATAACTTAAGACAATTCAAACATTACTATGACATGGTTCACGACACATTCATTACAAATGACAAATGGCAGCTTGCCCTAGAAGATAGTTCACCAACATCTCACATGCCCTCACAACTTCATGACACATTCATTAGAAAATAGTTGACGACGAGTGCACCGAAGCGAAGTCCCTACTGAGTAGAGCGAGGCCATTTCCCCTTCTTGTCACATGCCGAGTCCTCCTCTTGCGCCTCGCGAGCCTTTGCAAGCTTTCTTGCCCTCTCCTCCTCACGAGCAAGTTTCGCTTGGCGTGCCCTCTCCTCCTCTCGTTTCTTCCGCTCCATCCTCTCCTTCTAACGACGCTCTTCCTCCAAGCCTCTTCGAAACGATTCTTCGAACCGTCGTTGCCGCCTAAGACAATCTGCGTATTGGTCCTTTTTCACATCTTCTGGCACTTCAAGATCTATCCACGTGAAGTACTTGCATAGAGGAGGCGGTGACTGCATAAAAAATTGTTGTTAGTGTTGACACACATTTGAGAGTAACATTTTACTTCTCGAGCTTACTGGTGGTTGGTCATAGGCGTTAGTTGGAAGTGCACGATCATAAGCATAGTTCGGGCATACAAAATATCTCCGCCCTTCCGTCCATGCTTTCTTTCGGTCGGTGGACACCTTCACCTTGCAAACATCTCCACACCAACAAGGCGGGATGTTGACATCTTTCTCCTTCACCTTGTCCAAAGATCCGTCCTCCCACTTGTTCGGCATGTCTTCTTGGTTAGCACACGGTGGCCTCGTCATGGAACTGGATGAATTCATGCCTACAAAACCAAGAATTATTGGTCAACCCTAACCCCCACTTAACAATAACCACAACCCTAACACCAACATAACCCTAACCCTAACATACTATGAAAACCTAACCATACCAAATTAGCAAAGAAACACAAATTTCCAAATCCTATCAAAAACTAGGGTTTCCCCCAAACTAGCAAGATTTGAGCACATGTGACAATTCCTATGGATGAAAACGAGGGGATCAGAGGAGATTACCTTAAGGGAGGGGTTGGCTTCGAAATCCACGGTCAAATACTCCGGATCTGAGAAGGATTTGAGAGGGGGAGAGAGGAGGGCAGAGGGGAGGCACTGAGCTTCGGGTTTGTGTGGAGGGTGGGGTGTGTGGGGTGGGGATGGGTGGGAGGGAGTTGGTGCAGCCTAATAAATGTCCAGGGGTGCAGCGCCTAAAGGAAAGGCGCCACACTACACAGTGCAGCGCCTCTCCTTTAGGCGCTGCACACCTGGACATTCCAGTCCAGAGAGCACCAGGAGCGTTCCAGTTGGTTTTGCACCCCAAAAATTGCTAAGTCAGTGTGCAGCGCCCAAGGGAAGGACGCCACACTATACACCTTCACCTCTACCACCACCACGGCCAAGACCATCACCACGGCCAAGACCTTCACCACGACCAAGACCATCACCACAACCTCTACCACCACCACGGCCAAGACCATCACCACGGCCAAGACCATCACCACAGCCTCTACCACCACCACGGC
>NC_041393.1:137560090-137577344 GCF_002162155.2 Triticum dicoccoides | reverse complement strand
GCCAAGACCTTCACCACGACCAAGACCATCACCACGACCTCTACCACCACCACGGCCAAGACCATCACCACGGCCAAGACCTTCACCACGGCCAAGACCATCACCACGGCCTCTACCACCACCACGGCCAAGACCATCACCACGGCCAAGACCACCACCACGGCCTCTTCTAAGACCAAGATGACTCCCTCTTTGTTGCCTAGTTCCTCGTTGGCTTGTTTGATTTGAGTGGTTTGGCACTCCACCACTTGTTTGACTTGGTTGGCTACCCCTTGGTTCACTTGGTTGGCTATCATTTGTTTGGCTTGTGCTTGCACCATTTTTTTTTGATCTCTTTCTTGGTTTGGGACAAGTTCTTGTGTTGTGTCCCCCATTACTGCAGCCCCCACAACCGGATTGCTCACGAGGCTCTTGGAATTGGTCGGTGCCGTATTCTCCACCACCACCACGGCCCCATCCGTCCATGTCACCTCTAAGACGCTTTGTCTTACGTCTTCCCCGTCTAACGATCTTCAATTCCGGGTCCGGCACGCACAATCCATGGACATGTTGGCACTTCACATTTGACCGTGTAACGCACATTCACGTCTGAGTTGGCCACTTTATGTGGACGATAATGTGTAACCGAGTAGTTGTCGAGCCACATCTTCAATTCCAAGAAGGATTGAAACTCACAACCGGGATATATCCCGTTCTTGCCGTCTTCCAAATCACGGTGAGAACTTGGCCTAGCTCCAAGAGATATGCATTTTCCACCATCCACAACAGCTTCATCCGCGAGACTAAGATCCTTGAACAATGGTGTCTTGTGATCCCGCCCGAATACCTTCTTGAATGCTTCGGCCTCCTTCGGTGTGAACCCCTCCTCATCAACTTCTTCATCAGGACCATCGTCATCCGAGTCCGATGCATATGCACGGGAAAAAGGGATGGATTGGTCCATTGTCTCTTGCACATGATATTGGTCGAGATCACCCACATTGTTGTCATGGAGGTCAACTTCGTTGTCATCCTCCTCGTACTCATCATTCTCCTCTTCAAAACCTTCATTTTGGTTGTTTGGAGTCGGGCTCAATGTTGGCCAATCTTCTTGCGTGAATTGAGGTTCACTCATTTGATCTTGGTTCATGGGTGGGGGAGTGCTAGCAACCAACGGGGAGGGGTTCCGGTTCAAGTCTAAATTCAAAGTAGACTCAACCTTCTTGGAGGCAAATAACTCAAGAGCCTTGTCTAGAGATTCCGCAACCGTCTCCTTGTATGCAACCCAACGTTGCTCGGAGTTCACATGCATTGTCTTCCAACGGATGTGCATTCCTAAACCAACATTATGCCTTCCCTCGAACTCAACAACGTCACTTGGGTCCATCCAATTCAAATCTTTCCTCACTTGTTTCAAAAGCTCCGCATAGCTAGGACTACTCTCAAACACCATGTCAAGCTCATCCGGGTCCGTCTCAACATTGCCTTTCAAAAATGCCTCTTTATCCACATGATGAACATAAATACATGTTCTCCCCATCCCTACAATAATCAAAAACACACATATATCAAGTAAATACTTAAGAAAAATATTTGCACACATATGCCCTAACATATATATGAATTAATAACCCTAACCCCCACATAACAATAACCACAACCCTAACACCAACATAACCCTAACACCAACATCCAACACACATAACCCTAACCCTAGCATACTATGGAAGCCTAAACAACCCAAATTAGCAAAGAAATATAACATCATTCAACACAAATTTCCAAATCCTATCAAAATCTAGGGTTTCCCCAAACTAGCAAGATTTGAGCAAATGTGACAATTCCTATGGATGAAAATGAGGGGATCGGAGGAGATTACCTTAAGGGAGGGGTTGGCTTCGAAATCCACGGTGTGTGGCGGATTTGCAAGATTTGAGAAGGATTTGAGAGGGGGGAGAGGGGAAGAGAGGAGGGCCAAGTCTAAGGGTTTGGGTCGGGTGGGGGTGTGTGGGGTGGGGGTGGGAGGGGAGAGAGGGTGGGGCCAGCCCAAGTGGAACACAGACTGTGCAGCGCCCAAGAGCTAGGCGCTGCACATTACAGGTGTGTGGCGCCTAGATCTTAGTCGTTGCACAGGTGCGTGTGGGGCCGCAACTGGACCAGGGCTGCCACGCTGGCAGGATGTGCGACGCCTAAGGGAAGGGCGCTGCACAGTAGGGTGCGGCGCCCGGCTGTCGGGCGCCACACCAAAGGGTCAGCAGAGTGAAATTTTTTCGTGACCAGGTCAGTTTGTGATTTGATTTCTGCCTGAGGTCAGATATGTGATTTCTGCCTCACAGGAACAGAAACCAGATGATAGATATTCACACGCAACGCAGAGCCCATGCACCGCGTCCAGGCGCCACCTGGCCGGGCGTATCCATCCAACCTGCCCGCCTTTTGTCCTCGAGCTGCCCCGCCTTTGTCACGTTCCCTCACTCTGCAACGACGCTGCCAACCACAACAACCTTCGGCCAGAGCCAGGCCGCGCGTGCATCTCTATTAATAGCCAGGCATCCCCGCCCCCATCTGGCTCAAATCCATCCAGCTCCTCCTCCCACCGGCAGATCCAAAGATAGCGCCACCGGGCCTTCATATTTCAGACAGAGCCCCTCTCCCTCATCCTCCTCCCTCCCCGTGGAGCTCCAAGAATCATCCGACGACAGCAGCAGGCAGGTCATTGATTGTTGGATGGCGGCGATGATGGTGGCGAGGCAGGGGCGCGAGCTGCAGCGGTACAGCGCCAGCACGGGCGGCCGCATCGTCGTCGGCTGCATCCCCTACCGGGTGCGCGACGACAACGGCGAGGTGGAGGTGCTGGTCATATGCTCGCGGAAGAAGGGCGCCAGCGCGGGCGTGCTCTTCCCCAAGGGCGGGTGGGAGCTGGACGAGTCCATGGACGAGGCGGCGCGGCGCGAGGCCCTGGAGGAGGCCGGCGTGCGCGGCGAGACGGGGCCCTCGCTGGGCCGCTGGTGCTACCAGAGCCGCAGCTACGAGGCCACCTACGAGGGGTACATGTTCCCGCTGCGCGTCACGGACGAGCTGGAGCGCTGGCCCGAGATGTCCGGCCGCGGCAGGACCTGGGTCACCGTGCAGGACGCCATGGACCGCTGCCCGCACCTCTGGATGCGCGAGGCGCTCCAGCGGTTCGCCGACCGCGTCGCCGACGCCGCCTTGTAGGCGATTCTCCTCGACCGTCCTTCTCGCCGCGCGTGCCTGTAAGCTCTCCCCCGCCCTACGGTTTGTGCCGGCTGGGCTGGGCTGGACTCGGCCGCGCGGCGCTCTGGCGCTAGCGGTCAGGCCACACGAACCAGAGCGCTCTACTGTGACTCCTGTCGTGGCACGGCCTGTACATTGTTTGCCTGGGATTCGACCGGGCATGTAAATCTCACCCACTTCGCCTAATGTTTTGAGATCATAATATAGGGAAATGCTAGCCAAGAACCATAACTCGGTTTATTGGAGTCAGAATGACCCATTTTTTCTCTCCATCAAACTGACTTGAGCCAAATACATTCAAATTTTCGTCGTCGTCGTGGCTTTGATCTTCTAAGTCATTGCATCGATGTTCTCACCAAGTGTTGAGGGTTGTGAGTGTTGTGTGTTATGAGCATTGGGTGGGCAGTGTATGTGTTCGTGGTGCTTCGTGCTCTATGAGTAGCCCTCTTTTGGGTTGTTTGTATCGGTTTTCGCCCAGTTTCCGTAAATTAACTGGGCAATTCTCTTCTTCTTAATTAATCGATGAGACAATTCTTTTGCCTCTGTTTCGAAAAAAAATATACATTCAAATTTTTTATAATTACATTTGTTGCAAGCTTACAATGTAGTGCCTTCGAAAATTTGAAACCATCAAATGGGGACAACAGCGGGGTTCTACCTTATGCTCCGGCTTCTTAATCGGGAAAGACCAAAAAGTACCATGTGGGAGATGCTTACAAACCTCGGTTGATCGACATTGTGAAATACTTTAGGCTTTCATGCGCCCCAGATTTTCTAGAGAACGAGGAGGAGGCTCGATGAACCGCATTGGACATGTGGTTAGCAAACTCTAAATTCATATAGGAGGAGGGTTGATAATCTTGTGGAGTGGCGGATCTAGGATCTAAGTACCGAGGTGACAAATATAATAAATAGGCAGAAGTTTTAGAGAAATTATACAAAGCAGTATAATTTGCCTAAACGTCATAGTAACCCAACAAATAGGAGTGTGGTTATTTGGCTCCCGAGCTCATCTGCTCCCACGGTGAACAGTAAATTTGAAAAAAAAACTAAAAATAAAATAAAATAAAGATTCTTTTTGAATGGAAGATGCTTAGGTGCGTGAGGTCCGCTCCAAATTTCATCTCATTTGGACGTCTGAACAGCTCTTGGCAAAATAAATAAATTTAGGGTCTATGAAATAGTTTACTATTCATGTACTGTTCTGACCCAATTTGTCTTTTTTGCTGAGAGCTACTAATATGTCCAAACGAGTTGAAATTTGAAGCGGACCTCATGCACCAAATCATCTTCCATGCAAAAAAAAAATCAATTTTTTTATTTTTTTTCTCTTAATTAACCGGGTGCAGGTGAGCCCGGGCTCAGAAATGGATATTCGAACAAATAGTCCAAAAATTAAGGTTCAATACACTATATAAACATTTTCCTTTTTTTCTTTTGTTTTTGTAGGGGGGTAGCACCCCCTAGATCTGCCCCTAGTGAAGTGAGGTACTTGAAGTGTCAACTTGGAGTCCCATATATCTAAGAATCAGGTTGAAAGTGCATTCAATCCCCTTGCTAGATTTTGGTAACTAATGTCAACAAATCTCAAGGAAACAGTGCTTTTGCAAGATTACCTCAGGAAAGTTCCTTAGGTGGCAACAAAAGAAATAGAAGGTGACCCTCCACAAATTTACATGAAGACAAGTATTGGTCAAGCCAATGGTTCTTCATTTTCACTCCAGTGATGAAGATCACTGAGTCCATAGGCATGACGATACAATCAAAAGGGGATGAGAATGTTGTGATGAGTTTCTTTGTCCAAATTCTTAAAGATCAAACTCCAAATGCCATCAAATGCCTTCAAGATTCCTCCATTGTACGTACCTAACTTCCATACTTTAGGGTTGCCGAGCTCTTCCAGTCTGAACTGCCCAACAATTGATGAGATATAGTTGTCGCAAATCCTAGAAGGTTGGTCACACACGAAAGCTCACTGTGCCGGAGATCTAGGTTGATGTTGTCAAAAGGGGTCATCCCGGGTGATGAACTCCGCTGGTGGAAGCCTCGCAGAAGGTCAGCAGCAGCGACAACACTATCTTATCAGAGTCCACCACCTTGGTCACCCCTTCGAGCTACCTCGATTGGTGGCTTGGCCAGGCGAATTGATGTAGGGTAGAACCCTAGAGGCCAATCTTTCACTTTTGGAGCGGATCCCTATGACGAACACGAAGAACACGAGGAGGGGAACGAGGGAAAAACATGAGAGAACACTCAACCAACAAGAATAAAGTCACACATGCGCTAGATCATCGAGGCACAAAGTGGTACAAGATCCAAATCCAACAAGGGACGATACATAGGGTAACCGGTTCTTCTCCGTGAGGAGGTCTTGAAGATGGTCTTCTTCGGAAGGAGGTCTTGAATCCAAGTGGATCTTCTCCGAAGAGGTGTCGGCCCCTTGCGAAGGAGTGGATCCGGATGGATGAGCGAGGCTCTATCTCACAAATGAGCTAAATCAATGCTAATCCTAGCTAGGAGGTGGGAGAGGTCTATTTATAGTCATAGTGCAAATGGGGGTCGAAGTGAAGGGGTGCAAGGGCATCTGCCCGAGGCTGCGGTCACACAGGCAGCGGACGTCCGATCTCTACGGGTCATCCGGTCGCTCGCGGAGGTCCGGACGTCCGGTAGGATCGGACATCCGCTATTTTGGCTCGGGTGCAGGTATGACGGACGTCCGGTGGCTTCGGTCTTCCGTTAATATCCTCTTGGGAGTCCAATTGCCGGACGTCCGGTGCGGCCGATCGTCCGCTCGCTGGGAGTTGTCGGGCGTCCGGGCTGGGCCGATCATCCAGAGCCTGTAGCTTTTGCTGTCCAGTATTCCTTGGGCTATTGCGACCTCCAGGGGTCGGACACCCAGGTTGGGCCGGTCGTCCGGGACCTATAGCTTCCGCTGCAGCTCTTCTTCTTGTCCTTCCCGCTTGGTGTCCTCGCCGTCTTGGCCATTGAGTGTAGCTGTTCCGTGGCTCTCCTCCAAGCACCTGATCACACATAGAGTCTCCGCATGAGGTAGTAGCCATGTCTCATAAGTAGAGAGTGTGAGTTCGGAGAGGAGCGACTTCACCTTATCTTCGATAGCCTTTGCTCGAGCTCTAGTCATAGGTCCAAGTGGTGTCGAGGGGGATGTAGGTACGTCCATGGGGATGATCGAGGGATGCTCCGCATCATCCCCCCCCTTGGGAAAGATCCGACCTTGGATCAAAAGTGTCATCATCATGGTATGGCGAGAGGTCCTTGACATTGAATATGTCGCTCACGTTGTACTTGTCGCATGGGAGGTCGATCTTGTAAGCGTTGTTGTTGTAGCGTGCTAGCACCTTGAAGGGTCCATCGGATCGAGATAGAAGTTTGGACTTGCGTTCGTTGGGGAAGCGGTCCTTGCGAAGGTGTAGCCACACGAGATCTCCAATGTTGAATACCATGGGTTGCTTGTTGATGTTGAGCTTGGTCGCTAGTCATTGTACTTGGCGCTCGATGGTTGTCCTTGTATCTTCATGCATCTTCTTGAGGTAGCTTGCTCGTGCACTCGAGTCGAGGTTGGTGCGCTCTTGTAGAGGAAGAGGTAGGATGTCCAATGGGGACAATGGGTTGAAGCCATAGATGACCTCGAAGGGGGACTTGCCGATAGTCGAATGTCTTGCGCGGTTGTAGGCATACTCGGTGATGGGTAGACACTCTTCCCACTCCTTGATGTTCCTCTTGATCAACACGCGAAGTAGAGTGGAGAGTGTATGATTCGTCACCTCCGTTTGGCCGTCGGTTTGAGGATGGTATGCTAAAGAGAACAAGAGCTTGATTTCGAGCTTGGCGCATAGCGTCTTCCAAAAGTAACTCAAGAACTTGACGTCGCGGTCCGAGACGATTGTCTTTGGTACTCCATGAAGTCGCAATATTTCCCTACAAAAGAGATTGGCAACAAGTGAAGCATCGTCTATCTTGTTGCATGGAATGAAATGTGCCATCTTAGAAAATCGGTCCATAACAACAAACACGGAATCCTTTCCATTTTGAGTTCTAGGCAAGCCAAGTACAAAATCCATGCTAATGTCTTCCCAAGGTTGATAAGGAATAGGAAGAGGCATGTAAAGACCATGGGATTGAGCTTTAGACTTAGCTTTGCGACATGTAGAGCATCGGTTGGTGAAGCGTGAGACGACACAGAACATCTTGGGCCAAAAGTAGTTCTTGGAGAGCATGGCGAATGTCTTGTCGCGTGCAAAGTGTCCCATGAGTCCGCCTCCATGATCCTCTTGCAAAAGGAGCAAATGAAGAGAAGACTCGGGAATGCAAAGTTTGTTAGCTCTCATAAGATAATCATCCTTGATGTAATATCGTTCCCAAGATGTATGCGCCAAACACTTAGCATAAGGAGTAGCAAAAGAAGGATCATGTGCGTACAAGTCTTTGATGTGCTCAAAGCCAACAACATTCAACTCAAGTTTAGTTACAAGCGTGCATATGCGGGAAAGGGCATCCGCAACAACATTTTCCTTACCCTTAATGTACTTGATCACATAGGGAAAAGATTCAATAAATTCACTCCATTTGGCATGATGCTTGTTTAACTTAGTTTGGCCTTTCAAGTACTTAAGCGTTTCATCATCGATATGGATGACAAACTCATGAGGTCTAAGATAATGTTCCCAAACATGTAGCACACGCACTAAAGCATACAATTCTTTGTCATAGATGGGATAGTTAGGTGAGCACCGGAGAGTTTTTCACTAAAATATGCAATGGCTCGTTTTTCTTGCATCAAAACTCTGCCAATTCCGGTACCACTTGCATCGCAATGAACCTCAAAAGTTTTGTCAAAGTTGGGCAAAGCGAGAATCGGAGCATGAGTAAGAAAAGATTTGAGCTCATCAAAAGCGGTAGATTGCAAGGGTCCCCAAACAAAAGGAGCATTTTTCTTACTCAAAGCATGCAAAGGTGCGACGATGGTGCTAAAGTCTTTCACAAAGCGACGATAAAAACCCGCAAGGCCAAGAAAGCTACGCACTTGTTGCAAATTGGTGGGTTGGGGCCAAGTTTTAATTGCCTCAATTTTATATTCATCAACATGGACACCCTTGGAAGAAACAACGAAACCCAAGAAAACAAGCTTGTCAACACCAAATGTGCACTTTTTCATGTTAGCATAAAGACGTTCCTCGCGAAGAGTTTGCAAAAAAGCCCTAACATGATTGAGATGCTCTTTCATGGATTTGCTAAAAACAAGTATGTCATCGAAGTAAACCACAACAAAGATGCCAATGTAAGGACGAAGCACAAAATGCGTAAGACGCATGAAAGTAATGGGAGCTTCCGATAAACCCATAGGCATAACCAACCACTCGTACAAGCCAAATTTGGTTTTGAAAGCGGTTTTCCATTCATCACCTTCTTGTATGCGGATTTGATAATAGCCACTTTTAAGATCATTTTTGAGAAAATGGTGGCACCACTAAGTTCATCAAGCATATCATATAGGCAAGGAATGGGATGCCTATAACAAACGGTAATAGCATTGATGGGTCTACAATCCGAACACATGCGAAAACTACCATCTTGCTTGGGCACAAGTATAACCGGAACGGCACAAGGGCTTAAGCTTTCAGGTACATGTCCATTGTCGATGAGTTGTTGTACTTGCCGTTGGATCTCCTTAGTTTCTTCGGGGTTGACGCGATATGGAGCTTTGTTAGGTAGAGGTGCTCCGGGGATGAGGTCGATTCGGTGCTCAATGCCTCGTAGTGGAGGTAGTCCCGGAGGTAGCTCATCAGGGAAAACATCTTGGAATTCCTGCAAAAGAGAAGAGGACACTAAAGGTAGATCGTGAGAGGTGTTTGTTTTTGGTGCCTCGTCCTTGCACACAAGGACAAAGTGCATAACACTCGATGGGTTCTCACACACTTCTCTCATCTCTCTTTTGGTGGCGAATAGGACGAAGTTTTTCTTGTCGCTCATCATGGAGGCACTTGGTTTTGGCTTGTGGCTCTCACTCTCTTTTGGGTGGATCACTTTCTCACTCTTTTATCCATGATGGGTGGCTTTCTTGTCGGCGATCACTTGACTAGGAGACATAGGTCATAGCACATATTCCTTTCCTTTCATCCTGAAGCCATAGTGATTGGTACACCCATTGTGGATGATGCCGCGGTTAAATTGCCATGGTCGACCAATAAGGAGGTGGCAAACGGACATCGGGACGACATCACACTCCAAAGTGTCTTCATATGCTCCAATTTTGAAGGAAACCTTGACCGTATGCTCAACTTTTATAGTGCCGGAATCTCTTAGCCATTGGACTTTGTATGGGTGTGGGTGCTTCATCTTGACCAATTGAAGCTTGGAGCATAGTTATTCACTTGCCAAGTTGTGACAACTACCTCCATCTATGATGACCTTGACGGACCTTCCATTGATGCCGGCCTTAGTGTGGAAGATGTGGCATCTTTGGTCTTCGTCTTGTTAATGTTGAAGAGTCAAGACTTTGGAGACAACGAGAGCGGGGCTTGAATCCTCATCACAAAAGACTTGATCGTCTTCATCTTCGTTCACGCGCCGGTGCATGTCCACTTGCTCAAGGGCTTCCATTTCCTCTTCACTCATGGAGTCATAGGTGCCATCATCGTTGAGGATCATGGTGCGCTTGTTGGTGTATTGGAAAGACTTGTGGCCTCGGCCGCCGCAAGTGAAACACTTGAAGGAGCTTGTCTTGACGGTCTCATCAGTTGGAGTAGAAGATGAAGCATGCAGCTTGAAGTTGCTTGTAGTAGGAGGAGGACAACTTGAGGTTGTCGAAGTTTTCTTGTAACTTGACTTGTCGTCGTTGCTTGTAGATGGCTTGGTTGAGGTAGAAGTTGGAGAAGTCGTTGAAGCTTGGGTGTTGGAGAAGCCGTAGGTCTTGGATGAGTACTTGGCGTACTTGAAGTCATCTTGCACTTGACGTTCCGCTTTGGTAGCTTGATGCACAAGCTCAATGAGGTTGGAGTAGGGTTGGAAGTTGGCAATCTTCTTGATGGGATGATTGAGTCCATTCAAGAAGCATGCCATAGTTTGCTCATCATCTTCCGTGAGATTGGCTCGTATCATGGCTATCTCCATTTCTTTGTAGTATTATTCAACACTCTTTGTTCCTTGCTTGAGTAGTTTGAGCTTCTTGAAGAGATCGCGGTTGTAGTAGGTGGGCACAAAACGTGCTTGCATGACATCTTTCATTTGAGCCCAAGTGGTGATTGGTGGTTCACCTCTTGATTCTCGGTGCTCAAGGACTTCTTCCCACCATATGAGCACATAATCTTGGAACTCAAGTGATGCCATAGCGATCTTCTTCTCTTCCTCATAGTTGTGCAAACGAAAGATTTTGTCGACCTTCAATGCCCATGAGAGGTACTCTTCGGGGTCATTGCTTCCATTGAACTTGGGCATGGTGAACTTTAGCTTGCCATAGCATTGCTCTTCATTGTGTTGTGGTCGATGGTGATGATGACGCCCTTGACGTGGAGGATAATCAACCTCGTGTTGCTCTTGGCAAAGAGGAAGTCCATGATCATCTTGCTCTTGTTGAACTTGAGGTTGAGGAGGAACTTGTCGAGCTTGAGGAGGAGGTGGGGGAACTTGATGTTGCACTCTTGGTTGGTAGTTCCGCTCTTGGATCTCTTCTCGAAGTGCTTCCTCTTGATTGTGCCTATCGCGGTTGCGCTTGGCAATGGCTCGACTTGATTCTTGAAGGGCACGTTGTGCCTCGAGAGCTTGTGCTTCACGTTGTTGTTATTGAAGACGTTGAGCCTCGGCATCTTGCTCCTCTTGATGTTGACGCACTCGTTCTTCCTCTTGGCGATGTTGACGTTGTCATTCTTGAGCTTGTGCAAAAGGATCATGGTGTGGTTGATGACAAAGTGCTTGCTCGTCGACTTGCTCTTTCGGATGGTTGCCGTGTAGAGGATTGCGAGATGCATGACGGTCTTGACGCGCGGCTCGTCGAAGAGTGTTCGATGTCGGTGTACTTGAGCCGGATAAGGTGTCGTCGGAGTGTCGACTTGAGCGGCTCCGTCTTGAGTATGAAGAAGTTGAAGGAGAGCGGTTCACCAACAAGGCACGGATCTCATCCATTCTTGCATCGTTCTCTTGCTTGTGAGCGTCGAGCTTGTTGTCGAAGTAGTCCCTTGTACGCTGCTCGGAGAGTCGCAAGTCGGTAGTGAGATTGTCGATGTGGTCGGTCATTGCTTGTTGCTCTTGATGCAACGCTCGTTGTGCACCAAAGAGGTGGCTCTTGGTGGCGAATGATGACATGTCGTCGTCTTGCTCGAGGAAGAGTGGGTTGGTAGAAGTACTTGGCATATCCATCATTCCAAGCAAAATGTGAGTGGGAGAAAGAGAAGAACTTATACCAAATGTACCTTGACCGATGTTGAAGATGGATCAAAATCACTCAAATGCGGACAATGAAATAGCACAATTGGTACCAATTCTTGTCGATTCTCACACCTACACAAGTAAAAGCTTATGGTGGAGCTTGGTTAGGATGGTGGCACAAAATTTGATGCAATTGTAAGTGAGCTTCAATAATGTTGGAAAAGATTCACAAATTTGCAAATGCAACAAGTAGACCAAGCAAGTAGTGGCACACAGAAGCACACACACAAATAGATAAGTGGGATTGTGCAACCAAAAATGAGCCAAAATTTTGAGTCCACGAAAATGCTCTTGTTGCACAATACTAGAGAGACGCTAGCACGATTGCACAATAGGCGGATACAGACTTGTGCACAACCTACTAGGCAAAAATGCAACGACTCTATCCCAAGTATGTTATATGTATGGAATTTCGGTGATATGATCCAAGATGATCGGATATGACAATCTTAATGTAGTATGATGCTATGGTTCTTGCTTATAAGCTCGTTGTTTATCTTTCCATCTTTGCTTAAAAGCTTGTTTGTCTCTTTCACTTTTGAGCTCTTTTTTCATGCAAAACTTCACGAACCAAGATAGCAATTATGTATGCGATGACAACTTTGTGACACAAAAGATGATGCCGAGATATGTACCACTATGATATGGTATGTATGCTATGGAGTATGATCACTAATGTGCACAAGTCACGTTGCCGGCAATACTCGATGGCTAGTCTCGATGGGTAAGCAACGCAAAAGTAAGGCTATGTGGTTATCAATGCAATGGTATGGGATGACAAAGATGTCGTAAAGGTTACCGTGCTTGACGATGATGAGTCCTTTGCAAAGATGAGCAGTGGTGATGATGATGTCGAACCATACCTATATAGCCGAAACACAATAGGACACGGGAACCACAACCCATAATCTCAAAAGCCAAAACGTGTCAAAATCATCATAGGTGGTATTGGAGAATGATGGTGGTGTATGTGGACAGAAGTGGTGGTATATGTGTTTGGAATATGTGGTGGAAAATGGGGAAGTGGTGGTGGCCGAACTGAAAAGTTTCAGTTTCGTCAGGGTTCTACGGACGTCCGGTCGGTCACGGTCGTCCGGTGCCTGGGCGAATTCGGGCACGGGAAGAACTGCTCGATTTCGGGGTGGAGGAAGGTGGGGATGTCGAATTCGAACAATTTTGTGGATGGAAAAGGGTGGGGAGGGTGGGGAAAGCTAGATCCACACGTGGCAACACAAATCCATGGATCAAATCCAACAAAACTTCAACACACCAACAAATCACAAAAAAAATTTGGGGCTATTTTTGATGGGGATTTTCGGATTTAGGAAGAAAACAACAAAATCAAGCTAGAACACACGGGGTAGGGGCTCCAAAAATGTGATCAACGTGGCTCATGATACCAAGATCTTGAGCAAGCTGGCTCTAATCCAAGATGATGTAGGGTAGAACCCTAGAGGCCGATCTTTCACGTTTGGAGCGGATCCCTACGACGAACACGAAGAACATGAGGAGGGGAACGAGGGAAAAACATGAGAGAACACTCAACCAACAAGAATAAAGTCACACATGCGCTAGATCATCGAGGCACAAAGAGGTAGAAGATCCAAATCCAACAAGGGACGATACATAGGGTAACTGGTTCTTCTCTGTGAGGAGGTCTTGAAGATGGTCTTCTCCGGAAGGAGGTCTTGAATCCAAGTGAATCTTCTCCGAAGAGGTGTTGGTCCCTCGCGAAGGAGTAGATCCGGGTGGATGAGCGAGGCTCTATCTCACAAATGAGCTAAGTCAACGCTAACCTTAGCTAGGAGGTGGGAGAGGTCTATTTATAGTCATAGTGCAAATGGGGGTCGAAGTGAAGGGGTACAAGGGCATCCGCCTGAGGCTGCAGTCACACAAGCAGCGGACGTCCGGTCTCTACCGGTCGTCCGGTCGCTCGCGGAGGTCTGGACGTCCGGTAGGATCGGACATCCGCTGTTTTGGCTCGGGTGCAGGTATGACGGACGTCCGATGGCTTTGGTCTTATGTTAATATCCTCTCGGGAGTCTAGTTGTCGGACGTCCGGTGCGGTCGGTCGTTCGCTCACTGGGAGTTGCCGAACGTCTGGGCTGGGCCGATTGTCCGGAGCCTGTAGCTTTTGCTGTCCAGCCTTCCTTGGGCTATTGCAACCTCCAGGGGTCGGACGTCCGGGCTGGGCCGGTCGTCCGGGACCTGTAGCTTCTGTGGCAGCTCTTCTTCTTGTCCTTCCCGCTTGGTGTCCTCGCCGTCTTGGCCATTGAGTGTAGTTGTTCCGTGGCTCTCCTCCAAGCACCTGATCACACATAGAGTCTCCGCATGAGGTATGATGTCTACTACACAACCTTCTTCTTGTAGACGTTGTTGGGCCTCCTATTGCAGAGGTCTGTAGGACAGTAGCAAATTTCCCTCAAGTGGATGACCTAAGGTTTATCAATCCATAGGAGGCGTAGGATGAAGATGGTCTCTCTCAAACAACCCTGCAACCAAATAACAAAGAGTCTCTTGTGTCCCCAACACACCCAATACAATGGCAAATTATATAGGTGCACTAGTTCAGCGAAGAGATGGTGATACAAGTGCAATATGGATGGTAGATATAGGTTTTTGTAATCTGAAAATATAAAAACAGCAAGGTAACTAATGATAAAAGTGAGCGTAAACGGTATTGCAATGGTAGGAAACAAGGCATAGGGTTCATACTTTCACTAGTGCAAGTTCTCTCAACAATAATAACATAGATAGATCATATAACAATCCCTCAACATGCAACAAAGAGTCACTCCAACGCCACTAATAGCGGAGAAAAAATGAAGAGATTATGGTAGGGTACGAAACCACCTCAAAGTTATCCTTTCTGTTCTATCTATTCAAGAGTCCGTAGTAAAATAACGTGAAGTTATTCTTTCCATTCAATCTATCGTAGAGTTCATACTAGAATAACACCTTAAGACACAAATCAACCAAAACCCTAATGTCACCTAGATACTCCAATGTCACCTCAAGTATCCAAGGGCATGATTATACGATATGCATCACACAATCTCAGTTTCATCTATTCAACCAACACAAAGTACTTCAAAGAGTGCCCCAAAGTTTCTACTGGAGAGTCAAGACGAAAACGTGTGCCAACCCCTATGCATAGGTTCATGGGCAGAACCCGCAAGTTGATCACCAAAACATACATCAAGTGGATCACGTGAATATCCCATTGTCACCACAGATAAGCACGGCAAGACATACATCAAGTGTTCTCAAATCCTTAAAGACTCAATCCAATAAGATAACTTCAAGAGGAAAACTCAATTCATCACAAGAGAGTAGAGGGGGAGAAACATCATAAGATCCAACTATAATAGCAAAGCTCGCGATACATCAAGATCGTGCCATAGAGAGAACACAAGAGAGAGAGAGAGATCAAACACATAGCTACTGGTACATACCCTCAGCCCCGAGGGTGAACTACTCCCTCCTCGTCATGGAGAGCGCCGGGATGATGAAGATGGCCACCGGTGATGGATTCCCCCTCCGGCAGGGTGCCAAAACGGGCTCCCGAGAGGTTTTTGATGGCTACAGAGGCTTGCAGCGGCAGAACTCCTGATCTATTGTTCGCTTCGATGTTTTTAGGGTATGTGGGAATATATAGGCAAAAGAATTTGGTCGGGGGAGCCTCGAGGGGCCCACGAGACAGGGGGCACGCCCAGTAGGGGGGGCGCCCCCCACCCTCGTGGCCGCCTCGAAGCTTCCTTGACTTCAACTCCAAGTCTCCTGGATCACGTTCGTTCCAAAAATCACGCTCCCGAAGGTTTCATTCCGTTTGGACTTCATTTGATATTCCTTTTCTTCGAAATACTAAAATAGGCAAGAAAACATCAATATGGGCTGGGCCTCCGGTTAATAGGTTAGTCTCAAAAATAATATAAAAGTGTATAATAAAGCCCATAAACATTCAAAACAGATAATAAAATAGCATGAATTCTTCATAAGTTATAGATACGTTGGAGACGTATCAAGGTAGTAGCCATGTCTCGTAAGTAGAGAGTGTGAGTTCGGAGAGGAGCGAGTTCACCTTATCTTCGATAGCCTTTGCTCGAGCTCTAGTTATAGGTCCAAGTGGTGTCGAGGGGGGTGTAGGTACGTCCATGGGGATGATCGAGAGATGCTCCGCATCACAAATCTTCCGCCATGTCGTCGAAGTTGAGAGGAGATCCGGGTCGATGGTGGTTGGTGTGGTCACCAAATTTTCCACGGTTGAGGCCTGGGTTGATTGGTATGGCAAGGAGAATGTGACGCGGTGCTTACTCTAATCTAGGAAGGGGTTGGCCTCACAATTGCAAAGAGCTTGTAGGCAAGCAGTAATTTTTCTCAAGTGGATGGCCAAATAAGAGCTTTGAATTGCCACCAATGATTAGTACCTACACACAAAAATATTGAACTTTCCTCGGCCCCAACAATTTTAGTAAGATTGTCATGCTTACTAGTCCTGCTAGTTACAACGAGTAAAGCAACTTATGTTTGGAATTAGTTATTGCAGCAACAGAAATAAAAGTAAATAAATTGTAAAGAGTATTTGATCGAGGTTGAAAGTAATAGAGATGAATGGACGGGGATCCGTAGTTTCACTAACGGCATCTCTACAATAAAAGATAACATGGTGTTGCGAGCAATTTACTGTTGTGTATGGATTAAATTACAGTTTTTATTAGTATAATATACATGGCATAAATGCATATATGCATGACGTCCAAATATTCATAGACCTTTATGCATACTCCACTTGGCTCGAGGGGGGGGGATATAGCTCAGTTGGCAGAGCTCTGCAATTGCAATTGGGTCGTTGCGATTACGGGTTGGCTGTCTAATTGTCCAGGCGGTAATGATAGTATCTTGTACCTGAATCGGCGGCTCACTTATCCAACTGCTGTTGGGGAACGTAGTATTTCAAAAAAA
The DNA here is from genome assembly GCF_002162155.2 of Triticum dicoccoides. Lineage (NCBI taxonomy): Eukaryota > Viridiplantae > Streptophyta > Magnoliopsida > Poales > Poaceae > Triticum > Triticum dicoccoides. The sequence goes on along the minus strand of NC_041393.1, from coordinate 137,560,709 downwards.
ATCCTACGATCACGCAAGATCTATCTAGGAGAAGCATAGCAACGAGCGGGGAGAGTGTGTCCACGTACCCTCGTAGACCAAAAGTGGAAGCGTTTAGTAACGCGGTTGATGTGTCGAACGTCTTCACGATCCAACCGATCCAAGCACCGAACGTACAACACCTCCGCGTTCAGCACACGTTTAGCTTGATGACGTCCCTCGAGCTCTTGATCCAGTTGAGGCCAAGGGAGAGTTCTATCAACACGATGACATGGTGACGGTGATGATGAAGTTACCGGCGCATGACTTAACCTAAGCACTACGACGATATGAGCGAGGAGTGTAACTGTGGAGGGGGGCACCGCACACGGCTAAGAGAAACTTTTGTGTGCCTTTGGGGTGCCCCCCTCCCACGTATATAAGGAGGGGGAAGGAGGAGGCCGGCCCAAGGGGGGGCGCACCAAGGAGGGGAGTCCTACTTGGACTCCCGGTCCAAGTAGGATCACCCCCTTTTCCTATTCCAAGAAGGATAAGGGGGGAGGAGAGGGAGAGGGGAAGGAAAGAGGGGGTCGCGCCCCCTCCCCCTAGTCCAATTTGGACTGACAAGGGGAGGGGCGCACGCCACCTTGTGGCCTTCCCT
>NC_041393.1:137555727-137559939 GCF_002162155.2 Triticum dicoccoides | reverse complement strand
CCGGTAACCTCCCGGTACTCCAAAACTTATCTGATACTTCCCAAAACCATTTCGGTGTCCGAATGTAACCTTCCAATATATGAATCTTTACCTCTTGACCATTTCTATACTCCTCGTCATGTCCATGATCTCATCTGGAACTCCGAACAAACTTCGGTCATCAAATCACATAACTCATAATACAAATCATCATCGAATGTTAAGCGTGCGGACCCTACGGGTTCGAGAACTATGTAGACATGACCGAGACACATCTCCGGTCAATAACCAATGGTGGAACCTGGATGCTCATATTGGCTCCTACATATTCTACGAAGATCTTTATTGGTCAAACCGCATAACAACATACGTTGTTCCCTTTGTCATCGGTATGTTACTTGCCCGAGATTCGATCGTCGGTATCATCATACCTAGTTCAATCTCGTTACCGACAAGTCTCTTTACTCGTTCCGTAATGCATCATCCCATAACTAACTCACTAGTCACATTGCTTGCAAGGCTTATAGTGATGAGCATTACCGAGAGGGCCCAAAGATGCCTCTTCGATACACGGAGTGACAAATCCTAATCTTGATCTATGCCAACCCAAAAAACACCTTCGGAGACACCTGTAGAGCATCTTTATAATCACCCAGTTACATTGTGACGTTTGATAGCACACAAGGTGTTCCTCCGGTATTCGGGAATTGCATAATCTCATAGTCAGAGGAACATGTATAAGTCATGAAGAAAGCAATGGCAATAAAACTAAACGATCATTATGCTAAGCTAACGGATGGGTCTTGTCCATCACATCATTCTCTAATGATGTGATTCCGTTCATCAAATGACAACACATGTCTATGGCTAGGAAACTTAACCATCTTTGATTAACGAGCTAGTCAAGTAGAGGCATACTAGGGACATTCTTGTTTTGTCTATGTATTCACACATGTACTAAGTTTTCGGTGAATACAATTCTAGCATGAAAACATTTATCATGATATAAGGAAATATAAATAACAACTTTATTATTGCCTCTAGGGCATATTTCCTTCAGTCTACCACTTGCACTAGAGTCAATAATCTAGATTACATAGTAATGATTCTAACACCCATGGAGTCTTGGTGCTGATCATGTTTTGCTCGTGGAAGAGGCTTAGTCAATAGGTCTGCAACATTTAGATCCATATGTATTTTGCAAACTTGTATGTCTCCCTCCTTGACTAGATCGTGGATGGAATTGAAGCGTCTCTTGATGTGCTTGGTTCTCTTGTGAAACCTGGATTCCTTCACCAAGGCAATTGCTCCAGTATTGTCACAAAAGATTTTCATTGGACCCGATGCACTAGGTATTACACCTAGATCGGATATGAACTCCTTCATCTAGACTCCTTCATTTGCTTCTTCCGAAGCAGCTATGTACTCCGCTTCACACGTAGATCCCGCCACAACGCTCTACTTGGAACTGCACCAACTGTCAGCTCCACCATTCAATATAAATATGTATCTGGATTGTGACTTAAAGTCATCCGGATCAGAGTCAAAGCTTGCATCGATGTAACCATTTACGACGAGCTCTTCGTCTCCTCCATAAATGAGAAACATTTCCTTAGTCCTTTTAAGGTATTTCAGGATGTTCTTGACCGCTGTCTAGTGATCCACTCCTAGATTTCTTTGGTACCTCCCTACTATACTTATAGCAAGGCACACATCAGGTCCGGTACACAGCATTGCATAAATGATAGAACCTATGGCTGAGGCATAGGGAATGACTTTCATTTTCTCTCTATCTTCTGCAGTGGTCGGGCGTTGAGTCTCACTCAACTTCACACCTTGTAACACATGCAAGAACCCTTTCTTTGATTAATCCGTTTTGAACTTCTTCAAAATCTTATCAAGGTATGTGCTTTGTGAAAGTCCAATTAAGCGTCTTGATCTATCTCTATAGATCTTGATGCCCAATATGTAAGTAGCTTCACCGAGATCTTTCATTGGAAGATTCTTATTCAAGTATCCTTTTATGCTATTCAGAAATTTTGTATCATTTCCAATCAACAATATGTCATCCACATATAATATTAGAAATGCTACAGAGCTCTCACTCACTTTCTTGTAAATACAGGCTTCTCCAAAAGTCTATATAAAACCATATGCTTTGATCACACTATCAAAGCGTATATTCCAACTCTGAGAGGCTTGCACCAGTCCATAAATGGATCGCTGGAGCTTGCACACTTTGTTAGCATCTTTAGGATCGACAAAACCTTCTGGTTGCATCATATACAATTCTTCTTTAAGAAATCCATTAAGGAATGCAGTTGTGACATCCATTTGCCAAATTTCATAATCATAAAAGGCAGCAATTGCTAACATGATTCGGACAGACTTAAGCATCACTACGAGTGAGAAGGTCTCATCATAGTCAACTCCTTGAACTTGTCGAAAACCTTTCGCAACAAGTCGAGCTTTGTAGATAGTAACATTACCGTCAACATTAGTCTTTTTCTTGAAGATCCATTTATTCTCTATGGCTTGCCGATCATCGGGCAAGTCAACCAAAGTCCACACTTTGTTCTCATACATGGATCCCATCTCAGATTTCATGGCCTCAAGCCATTTCGCGGAATCTGGGCTCATCATCGCTTCCTCATAGTTCGTAGGTTCGTCATGGTCTAGTAACATGACGTCTGGAACAGGATTACCGTACCACTCTGGTGTGGAACGTACTCTGATTGACCTACGAGGTTCGGTAGTAACTTGATATGAAGTTTCATGATCATCATCATTAACTTCCTCACTTATTGGTGTAGGAATCACTGGAACCGATTTCTGTGATGAACTACTTTCCAATTCAGGAGAAGGTACAATTACCTTATCACACCCACTCACTTCTTTCGAGAGAAACTCCTTCTCTAGAAAGGATCCATTCTTAACAACGAATATCTTGCCTTCGGATCTGTGATAGAAGGTGTACCCAACTATCACGAGCACATCAAGAGACGCTTCAATTCCATCTGTGATCTAGTCAAGGAGGGAGACATAGAGATTTGCAAGATACACACAGATCTGAATGTTGCAGACCCGTTGACTAAGCCTCTTCCACGAGCAAAACATGATCAGCACCAAAGCTCCATGGGTGTTAGAATCATTACTATGTAATCTAGATTATTGACTCTAGTGCAAGTGGGAGACTGAAGGAAATATGCCCTAGAGGCTATAATAAAGTTATTATTTATTTCCTTAATTCATGATAATTGTTTATTATTCATGCTAGAATTGCATTAACCGGAAACTTTGTACATGTGTGAATACATAGACAATGCATATAGTCCTTAGTATGCCTCTACTTGACTAGCTCGTTAATCAAATATGGTTATGTTTCCTAACCATAGACATGAGTTGTCATTTGATGAACGGGATCACATCATTAGGAGAATGATGTGATGGACATGACCCATCCGTTAGCTTAGCATTATGATCGTGTTAGTTTCATTGCTACTGCTTTCTTCATGACTTATACAAGTTCCTCAGACTATGAGATTATGCAACTCCCGAATATCGGAGGAACACTTTGTGTGCTACCAAACGTCACAACGTAAATGGGTGATTATAAAGGTTCTCTACAGGTGTCTCTGAAGGTGTTTGTTGGGTTGGCATAGATCGAGATTAGGATTTGTCACTCCGTGTTTCGGGGAGGTATCTCTGGGCCCTCTCGGTAATACTCATCACTATAAGCCTTGCAAGCATTGTAACTAATGAGTTAGTTGTGGGATGAAGTATTACGGAACGAGTAAAGAGACTTGCCGGTAACGAGATTGAACTAGGTATTGAGATACCGATGATCGAATCTCGGGCAAGTAACATACCGATGACAAAGGGAACAACGTATGTCGTTATGCAGTTTGACCGATAAAGATCTTCGTCGAATATGTAGGAACCAATATTAGCATCCAGGTTTCGATGTTAGTTATTGACCGGAGACGTGTCTCGGTCATGTCTACATAGTTCTCGAACTCGTAGGGTCCGCACACTTAACGTTCGATGACGATTGGTATTATGAGTTTATGTGATATGATTTACCAAAGATTGTTTGGAGTCCCGGATGTGATCACGGACATGACGAGGAGTCTCGAAATGGTTGAGACATAATGATTGATATATTGGACGACTATATTCGAACATCGGAAGTGTTCCGGATAAGTTTCGAATAAAACCGGAGTATCAGGGGTT
>NC_041393.1:137536155-137555456 GCF_002162155.2 Triticum dicoccoides | reverse complement strand
TAGGATTGCCCCCGCTTGGCGCGCCTCCTCCCCTGGCCGGCATCCTCCTCCCTCCCTCCTTTATATTCGGGGCAGGGGGTACCCTAGAACACACAAGTTGATTGTTTAGCCGTGTGCGGTGCCCCCCTCCACAGATTTGCACCTCGGTCATATTGTTATAATGCTTAGGCGAAGCCTTGCGCTAGTAACTTGATCATCACCGTCACCACACCGTCGTGCTAACGAAACTCTCCCTCGACCTCAGCTGGATCTAGAGTATGTGGGACGTCACTGAGCTGATCGTGTGCAGATCACGGAGGTGCCGTACCTTCAGTGCTAGGATCGGTCGGATTGTGAAGACGTACGACTACATCAACCGTGTTGTCATAACGCTCCCGCTTTCGGTCTACGAGGGTACGTAGACAACACTCTCCCCTCTCGTTGCTATGAATCACCTAGAGATAGATCTTGCGTGATCATAGGATTTTTTTTTAAATTACTGCATTCCCCAACAGTTGCTACCATCATCTTTCAACTTAGCTTTCTCTAGGAATGCATTAAAATTCAAGGGAACGGTAGCACGGGCCATTGATCTACAACAACATAGACATGCAAAAACTATCAGGTACTAACTTCAGGATGAATTAAAGTTCAATTAATCATATTACTTATGAACTCCCACTTAGATAGACATCCCTCTAGTCATCTAAATGATCACGTATCCAAATCAACTAAACCATGTCCGATCATCACGTGAGATGGAGTAGTTTTCAATGGTGAACATCACTATGTTGATCATATCTACTATATGATTCACGTTCGATCTTTTGATCTCAGTGTTCCGAGACCATATCTGCATATGCTAGGCTCGTCAAGTTTAACCCGAGTATTCTGTGTGTGCAAAACTGGCTTGCACCCGTTGTATGCGAACGTAAAGCTTATCACACCTGATCATCATGTGGTGTCTCGGCACGACGAACTGTAGCAATGGTGTATGCTCAGGGAGAACACTTATACCTTGAAATTTAGTGAGGGATCATCTTATAATGCTACCGTCTTACTAAGAAAAATAAGATGCATAAAGGATAAACATCACATGCAATCAAAATAAGTGATATGATATGGCCATCATCATCTTATGCCTTTGATCTCCATCTCCAAAGCACCGTCGTGATCACCATCGTCACCGGCTTGACACCTTGATCTCCGTCGTAGTATCGTTGTCGTCTCGCCAACTATTGCTTCTACAACTATCGCTACCGCTTAGTGATAAAGTAAAGCAATTACATGGCGATTGCATTTCATACAATAAAGCGACAACCATAAGGCTCCTGCCAGTTGCCGATAACTTTTACAAAACATGATCATCTCATACAACAATTTATATCTCATCACGTCTTGACCATATCACATCACAACATGCCCTACAAAAACAAGTTAGACGTCCTCTACTTTGTTGTTGCAAGATTTACGTGGCTGCTACGGGTTTCTAGCAAGAACCGTTCTTACCTACGCATCAAAACCACAACGATTTTTCGCCAGGTGTGCTATTTTAACCTTCAACAAGGACCGTGCAAAGTCAAACTCGATTCAACTAAAGTTGGAGAAACAGACACCCGCTAGCCACCTGTGTGCGAAGCACGTTGGTAGAACTAGTCTCATGAATGCGGTCATGTAATGTCGGTCCGGGCCGCTTCATCCAACAATACCGCCAAATCAAAGTAAGACGTTGCTGGTAAGCAGCATGACTATTATCGCCCACAACACTTTGTGTTCTACTCATGCATATAACATCTACGCATAGACCTGACTCTGATACCACTGTTGGGGAACGTAGTATTTCAAAAAAAATCCTACGATCATGCAAGATCTATCTAGGAGAAGCATAACAACGAGCGGAGAGAGTGTGTCCACGTACCCTCGTAGACCGAAAGCGGAAGCGTTTAGTAACGTGGTTGATGTAGTCAAACGTCTTTGCGATCCAACCGATTCAAGCACGGAACGCATGGCACCTCCGTGTTCACCACACGTTCAGCTCGATAATGTCCCTCGAGCTCTTGATCCAGTTGAGGCCGAGGGAGAGTTCCGTCAGCATGATGGCATGGTGACGGTGATGATGAAGTTACCGGCGCAGGGCTTCACCTAAGCACTCACTACAAAAAAAGACACATCCGTGACATTTTGGGCCGAACGGAAAAAATTTCTGTCATACTTATGACACTTCTATGATGATAATTGTGACAAAACCGGGTATCATCATAGATGTGGTGGGCTCCTACTTCTATGACAAAAAATCATGACAGAAAATGGGCTTTTTGTCCTAGGCGGGCTGGAGACGCGGTTGCATGACATTCTTTGGGTCGTCCATGACGGAAAAAATCATGGTAGAAGCGAGGGCGAGGAAAATTTTGGGGAGTTACCGGTTACGGTGGGTGGTCGGGGGCCGAGCGATGCGCGTTTCTCTCATACACGTACGCGCATGTGTGTGAGGCGTTGGGCTCTAACTGAACCCCAGCGAGGCGTCGGCTAACTAAACCCGAGCGATTGCACTGCAGGCTATGCGTTACTGAACCCGAACGATCGATCGATGGCTGTTAACTGAACCCGATCGAGCGATTCCTTCGCTACTGCTGCTAACTGAAGCCGATCGATGCTGCCTCTAGATGAACATTGAGCGTTGTAGGGGGGGTTGGATGAACAGTGAGCGGTGGGGTCGATGAACAGGACCCTGTGGTGTTGCCTCTGGATGAACAGGACCCCGATCGATTGATCCGGTTGGGGCTAGATGAACAGGACCCCGTGGAGGGCTGGATGAACAGGACGACCCCGTTGAGGGCTGGATGAATAGTTGACGGTGGAGGGGTGGATGAATAGTAGCCCGTGGAGGGGTGGTTGAACAGGAGCCCATGGAGAGGGGTGGTTGAACAGTAGCCGGTGGAGTAGCGCGCGGTGGAGGCTGGATGAACAGGAGCCCATGGATGAACAGTCGCAGGTGGAGGCTGGAGGAGGTTGACGATGGATGAACAGTAGCCCGTGGAGGCTGGAGGAGGTCGACGGTGGAGATGAACAGTATCTCGTGGAGTTCCGTTTTGCGGTACTCCGCACCCCTCCCGATGAACAGGACCCCCATTTCGACCGTAGCGCTCCAACACAAGTCCGTTTCCTCCGTTTTGCGGTATGCCACACTCCTCCCGATCAACAGCACCCCGTTTCGACCGTAGAAGGTCCATCGCAAGTCCGTTTCCTCCGTTTTGCGGTACGCCAGACCCCTCCCGATGAACATGATCCTATTTCAAACGTGACCGGTCGAGCACAAGGCCGTTTCCTCCGTTCTGCGGTACGCCAGGCCTCGTTCCCATCGCCTTTTCCGTCCAAGCCCTCCCGATGAACACGACGACGCATTATGTTCCAACCCAGCCGGTTGGCTCCCCATGAACACGACGACGACGTTATTTCTCCGTTCTGACCCAGCCATGTACACGAGCCCTGGCCGTACGTATGCGCGAGTAGGCGTTCGAGACCCCGCCCGTATGTACGTATGTGGCCGTATTTTCTTTCTTGCACACTGGCCGTTGTACGTACGTGTACATGCTACGTGCGCGCCTCTACTACGACACGTGCGCGCCTCTACATCCACCAGTATGTACGTACACGTCGCGACCAGAATGACAACGCTACATACGCTTCAACCAGGTGGGTCCCGACTATCAGGCACTTCCTTGCATGCGAAGATGTAGATGGTGGGCCCAGCAGTCAGGGGGCGAACGTTTTTTTTGCCCGGACGCACTTTCCTTGCGTGCGAAGATGTAGCTGGTGGGTCCCAGCAGTCGGGGGGAAACGTTTTTTTCGCAAAATACAGTGGACCGTCCGGTGGGTCCCAGCTCAGGGTGTGCGTTCGGTTTTTTCAGTTTGATTCGGTTCGGTTTATATGGTTTTTATACTTCAGTTTATACGGTTTTATACATAGATACGGTTTGGTTTCGGTAATAACCGTTTACTTTTGGTTTGGTTTCGGTAATAACCAAATTAACCAAAGTTGACGCGAACTTTTGAGCAACACAATGTGTTTGCACATGAAGAAACAAATTTAGCATACAACGGCATGACACAGACATGAAATTTATTCAATATATGACACACACATGACAATACATGGCCTCGATGTCCTGTACCGAGAGCCTCAAATTCAAAGGCCAAAGCCTACTCCACGGTGAAGCTGCTCTTTTATTTTCTTTTTTTATTTATTATAACCAACATAAACTAGCACACATTTGCCCATGTGTAGTGTACTGTGTAGGCCTTGAAAGTTTGATCTTTCTCTCACAGACTCACACGTACACAATTTCTAGCATCACAGCCCAATACTTGTTGATCCATCAGCCCATGTAAGTAGAAGTACAACACGGCAACGGCGAGAGGTGCTGGCGCGCAGGCAATTCATGCACTAGTTTAGTACCACCTCGGGTAGCTACAAGAAATAAAGGAAGGTGAGTAGTATAAGGCTAGCAGGTGTACGTTCGTTGTGCTCAATCCCACAAGTGTGCAGCGCACTGTGTAGGAGTTTCTTCTTTGTACTCTCTAGTACGAGAGAAGTTATATTTTTTTGGTTTTTTTGGTTTAACCATATGGTTTTCGGTTATTAACTGAAAAAACCAAATTGAATATGGTTTGCTATTTTGTAAACTGAAACCATAACCAGAACTTGAAAAAACCAAAATTTTGGTTTGGTTTGGTTTTTTTGGTTCGGTTTATGATTTTCGGTTCGGTTTTGCACAGGGTGAGTCCCAGCTGTCAGGTGGAGGAATAGTAAGGAGGCATTTCCTTGCTGCGGCCGTGGACCCAGCTGTCAGCCTCTCCACGTACAGTCCATGTTCGATGGAAGTCGTTCCTTGACCACGTTGACCACGCCGCGCCGAGAGCACCACGGAGGTGGACGACGGTGAGACCCAGAAAGGGGATGACGCGGAGCCGGGGATGACGCGGCAGTGGATACCCACGCGGAGAGGAGTACGAGGGTTCACTGGTTCGGCTGCGGTGTGAGGCTGCCGTCGCCGCAGAATAACAGGGGGTGTGGGTGAGTGGAGGGATGGCCTGGCCAGCGGTGGGAGTAGTAGGGGGCGGTTTGGCCTCCATGGCAGCATAGCCAGCCACGGGAGGCAGGAGCAGGCGGCACTACCGGTGCTGCTTTGGGCGGCTGAAGCAAGAATACCAAAGGTTGAAGATGCACGACGACCGTTGGATGGACATCGTACGGTCACTGCAACTAGAATCGTTTATATTGACTAAGTTTACAAAGCCCTTGGTACCGTCAACTTAGTAGGCCCACAGGTCAGCTTCCGAAACGGTGCGCAGCAGATGTCAGGGGAAGGAATCATTTTTTGGGCCGGTGAAGCTAGAATATCCGAGATTGAAGAAGAAGCATGGCATCCGTTGGATGGACATCCAACGGCCACTGCTGCTAGAATCGTGTGTTGACTATAAGTTGACAAAGCCTTGCATACGCGTCAACTCTCTTTTTTTAGGGGACGCGTCAACTTAGTAAGGCCATAAGTGTGTGGCAGAGAACTTATAGCCCATTTGAGATTTGTAAGAATGTGCAGCCCATTTTTTAATTCTAATGGAATTTACTATAGCCCATTACAGTTTGTTAAAGTACAACCCGTTTTAACCGACCGTTCAAAACAGAATTCAATAAAATTTCCCACATTTTGATGGGATCCGAAATATTTTTATCCCGAAATTTCTGGTTAGATTAAATATAATTTCAATATAAGTTTATATTACGTAAATATCCAATGAAACATTGCGCTCGCAACAATTAATGAAATAAAATTTTCAATATCAAAAATAATATTTTATAAAGTAATTACGTGTTTGGTGCATTTTTTTATAGTTACTGCCCAGTTTTTATAATTTCATCCCATTTATTATTTCTTAAAGCCCATTTTCTTGTTAGGCCTAATGCATCCCTCCTAAGAAAGATTTGCAGCCAGCGGGACGGAGAATAACAACTTGACCTTGCCTGGGTATTCCTAAAAAAAAGCATAGCTGGGCTAGCCATTTTCAGCTTGAAAAAAATTAATATCTGGGTTGGATATATGGCCTGGGCTAGACGGGCCACAACCCGCCCAGTTAATAGCTGCAACGATGTTTTCGTCGTTGTTCAGAGGAGAAAAATTAATATCTGGGCTAAACATCAAAAAACTCTACAGTGCTCACACCACAAAAACACAAATAGTGCTCGAGCTGCTTGGTCCGAGCTGTCGGCTGCTTCTTGTGCAATTCTCTTGTTTATTGACTACATAGGTTGACAATGGTGTGGGACCGTGATATCAGGAAACCAGGAGGAAGCAAAAAAATTATAGTTTTATATAATAAGGAGGCACTTGCGTACGTGAGGCTATGGCCCTAGTGGGTCCCCATTGTCATCCTCTCCAAGTAAAGTCATCTCCTCGCCCGCGCGCGCTTTCCGCCTGAAACAGTCAGCGTCGCCCGCCCCGCTTCCCGGTGCAGGCGATTGCTCCGCCTTCAAACGACACAAGTGGCATCCGTCCGTCCATGTGCCACCCACATTAATGAGACGCAGTTGCCGAGGTGGCTACTTCGGCGCCACACGTCCATTCCTCCGCCGCCCACCATTCCTATATAAACTGCTGTGCCGGCTATAGCCGCAGTCATCCACATCCGTTCCCTTTCTCCTGTCCACACCACTACTGCCCACCATGGTTTCCTCGCGCTCCAGCGCTCTTTGGGACGGGCGGACGACGAACCACAAGGAGATGGCAGCCATTGCTTCCGACTGGCTGGCCGGTAGGCAGCCGGAGGACAACGACGTCCTAATGGAGAACATGGTAGTCGACGATCCGACGCCAACCCCCTCCTCCGCGCCATCCTCACTGGTGCGTTGCACCATGACCATTGGCGAGGCATGTGCCCAATATATGAACACAGTGAGGCAAATGTGTGAGGAGCAGTTCCGGGAGCCGCAGGCTAACGCCGCCTACAACCACCATCTCCTTTAGGAGCACCTGCAGGCAAAGGAGTAGATCGCCGAGGAGCGGGCGGAGCAGGAGGTGATGCTCGGATCGTACCGCTCCGCCCGCGAGGGCCGCCTCGAGCACTGGCGGTATCGCATGCGAGTGGCGGAGGCTGCGGCCACCTACAAAGAGGGCGATGAAGTGGGCGAGGTGATGTTTGGCGAGACCGAGGACGAGGCAGAGGACAATGCCGGCTCCGCCGAGTCCCCGCTCCGCTGGCGTCGACGAGGCCCCGCGGTGCCAACAATGAGGCAGAGGACACCTCCGGCTCCGCCGAGGCCCCGCCCCGCCAACAACGAGGCAGAGGACATCGCCGGCTTAGCCGAGGCCCCACCCTGCCGGCAACAAGGGGGAGGATTTCCACCGCTCGGCCGAGGCGCCGCCCGCCGGCAATGAGACATAGGACATCGCCGGCTCCGCCGAGGCTCCGCCCCGCTGCCAACGAGGCCGCAGCACACAGAAAACGAGGAAGAGTAGAACACGGTAGGTCGACGCCGCTCGAGTCCAAGTAAGACAACCGCTGCTACCCTCCGGTTGAAGCCAAGCTAGGCGGGTTGACCATTGATGGCTGGTTAGCTTCTTGGCAGTAACGTGGAGTCGGAGAGCTGTGTTGGAGAAGAACGCTGCTTCTACTTAACTGCTGGTGCAGTTGGCTGGCTGACACGTGGGCCCAACAGGCCACATGTCAGTTATGCAACTGCACCTGCAGTTAAGTCACTGAAGTTTCTGTTCGGCTCAGTGGGACACATGTGGGTAGCTTCGGTTAATTAATTATACCTCCAGCGCACCCCTTTTTAGTTGAAGAATGTATGAAATGTAATGAAATCCGGCATGTTTATATGAAATTCGACCGTGTATGAATGAATTTATTTTGATTAGATCGAATTCCAATATCACTGGCATTGGATGAACATGCAAAACAATACGTACTAGCATTATTCCCAGGGTGATCACCTCGTTTGCAGCAGTTTCACATGTACTCCCTCCGGTCCATTCTACTCTGCATACAAGTTTTGTCTGCAGTCAAAGTATCTCTACTTTGACCAATCTTATGGAAAAAAATATGCACTTTCACAATGTGCGAAATAAAAAGGAACAGAAGGAGTACAAAGAGTTTGAGCAGCTTTTTAGCGTTTCTGTACATTGCAATCAAACACACAAGGCTGGCAATTCATATAGAACATTCAAAACAATCGATGATTATGCATCTCAGCGACTCACATGTCAGAGGCAATATTTACTTCATAACTAAAGAATAAAGAAAAAAATGATTGACGCTGCTGACAGCAAAGGGCGTCCCATTCGAAAATATCAAAGCATGTCTTCTTGCTAAAATCAATGAGCAAAATTTGACAAGGTTGTCCCGTTCCAAAATATCAAATGTCTACGATTGTGAAATGGGCAGGGTTTGCCATCAGTTCGGACATTGACATGGCACCTCGTGCTAAATAAACCAGCTGTTCTTTTTGTGCCATTCCACCAAAATCAACCAAATTCACGCGTAGCTTGTATGATTTCACCCTTATATGTTGCAACGCCTTGAACTTGTCGGCACCTCCTTTCTTGTGGTGGAAATGAATGATTCGATGTATTCATGAACATTTTGTGCAGTTCCAATTGATAGCAAGCTGATGACCCCTGTTTGCACAAATACAAAAAAGTGATTAGCATAAAGCAAACTGTACTATGAATTGACAGTTTAAACAGGCACTTATATGGTCCATGTAGAGCACACTTTTAGAAAAATGGAACTCACCAGAAAGAATCCTAGAACAACATTGTACTCGCGCTTCACAACAAAAAAATGGAAATTTGTCAGTCCTTCTGAGCTAAAGTTAGTTTGGTCTTGTGGGGAGTAATGTAACCATCCTTCAACTGCTCCTTCTGATGAGAAGATAGACATGGCTTCTTCATCCTGGCATAATCGGAACTAGTCACTTCACGTACTCCATATTTTTCTTCAGAGGAAGATGATCCTGTTGTGCAAAGACAAGAGGAAAACTAAATGCTAGCATCCCTGTTTGCTCGAAAAAAGGAAAGGAAATATTTAAAACAACACAGATGAAGCACTTCTCAAGGACAATACCACTTTTTCATGACAGTATCTAAACAGTAGCACAACACCAATAGAGATGACAAAGGTCAATCATATGGATGAAATCAGTGGGCGAGTACCAACCTTTGTTAGGAGGCTTATTGTGTAGAGCATACAGATGAAGCACTTCTCCAAAACCATCTGTTGCTATCTATTGTGGTGGCCATGCTTACTATATACTCCTCGATTAGTTTAATGTTTCCAACATCTTCTTGTGCAGTTCCACTAAAATATTATGGTATCTTCAAAGAAGATCCCTGTTTGCACAAGTAGAGTTAATTACGTATTACATTAAGAGTGGCATCAAATCAGTGGCAAAACAATTGCTCGTTCCAGCCATAGCAATAAATTAAGATGCAAAACTATATCATTACTTGTGTCATCGCAGTTCCATTGCTTCATTACAACACCGGGAGTTGATTTTTGTTTTTCTTCTGCTTGTTCTTCCCCTTCATCACTTGGTTCAATAACAGACAAGCTTCGCCTTCAATGTAAGATTTGGCATGTCAATTAGGGAGCACAAGTATAGCACTAAACAATGACATTAATTTTCGATGAAAGTGGAAAAATACAGGCCAACAGTTTTGAAATATCCTTATCTTACCTCAATGGGATATTACGGTGCACATGCAGATTGGAAGTCTTGTCTCCATTTGTGCAGTTCACTAAAATCAAGCAACATTACCGTACAAGTAGAACACCATATGAAAGCACACTGCGGAATCATGTGAAAGAAGGCTAGTACCTCTCATGATGCGGAATTCAAAGAACTTACAAGAAGAAGATCTGAACCAAATTTGCCAACACGGATAGGAAGTAAGATCTCCTCTTGTGTAGTTCCACCAAGATCAAGCAATCAAGCAACATTGTCGGTGTGACATTTTGATTGAACTGCACAAAACACTCTTAAAACAAAAGTGTTTTTGTGTGCAGTGCAACAAAAGGTCACAATGGCAATGAGGTGAAGTAGATAACCCTGTTTACACAGAGGTGCAAAGAAACAACTAGTGGTCAATAATGGTGGATGACACAAAAGCCAACAAAAAGAAGCATCTACCTTATCTAATTGGGAAATAAAGCAAGACAGTAGCATTTCTCAAATGGTGGCATTGATTAATATTAACATAGAGATTATATTAACAATAAAATTCGTTAAACATGTAATTTGCTTTTAACTGTGGCATTGCATCAATTTTCCAGCGGCATTATTAGAGGGTGTTTGTTTACAGGGACATTTTGGTGTAGGGACTAAAAAACTCCGTGTCAGTCCCATCTAAACCAAACAGGAGGGACTTTTAGGGACTAAAAGTGGGCATTTGGGACTAAAGAATGAAGACCCCGAGGGAGTCTTTTTGGGACTTTTTCCAACAGTTGCCCCTGCCACGCATCACACCTTGTCTCTATTAGTTCATTACTAGGGGTAACATGGTCTTTTAGCATGTCATTTAATAACATCTAGTCCATGTTTAGTCCCTGGAACCAAGCAGGTAGGGACTAGGGAGTTTTTAATCAAACAGGGCCTTAGATTAACAACAGCTAAAGAGTTGCACGGGACAGTGGACGCACCAGCACCATGTGCATCTACCGATGTACTGTGGTCATGCATAATCTGTTGCAACAAAGAACAAACAACCAAGGAGCATATTTGTGTTGGTCTCAGTTTTGTTATCTTTAGACACCTTTCCCTATGTGAGCGCAGCAAATCTAGTCCTGCTCAAACTCTACAGCCTTGTCCCCCAAAACAAAAGATTAGTTCATTATAGATGTGCGTACTGTGTTTGTCATTGTTTTCCCTTTTCGACCAACGTAGGTGCTGGATAGCCAGTCTGTACTAGTACTTTCGCCCCTTCCTTTCCTCTTTGAACCACGTCCTAGATTTATGCGATACAACTTTCCCCACTACTTTCCCCCATTCCTTTCCTCTTTGAACCACGTCCTAGATTCATGCAATACAACTTTCCCCACTACTTTCCCCCTTCCTTTCCTCTTTAAACCACGTCCTAGATTCATGTTATACAACTTTTCCCACTACTTTCCCCCACTCCTTTCCTATTTGAACCATGTCCTAGATTCATGGTATACATGCAGCTAGAGCAATGCATGTGGAATAAGTAAATTATACCTTAAGGTTCTTGGGGCGTGGTTCAGTGGGCGACGGGACGGTGGCGAAGAAGAAGTGGTCGGAGGCCCTCCCGCGCCGCCGCTGGGTGAAAGTGAACAGCTGGGCCAGTAGTGGATTATCTCCCTCGCCGACGGCGACAACGTTAAGCCTCCTTCCCTTCCCGGCGGACAGATCCTGCCGGCTCTTTGACCAGCAGTGAGGGGAGAGAGAGGCCAACGAAGTCTTGTTTAGATCTGGAGAGGGTGAGAGAGTGTGAAGAGAGCAACTACAAGCGTTGAGGCTCCAGCGTGTATATATATACTGGAGAGAGAGTGTGAAGCATGCAAACCCTAGAAAACAAGCGTCGAGGCTGCAACTTATACGTGATGAGGTGATTATACGGTCATTACGAGATCGTATAGCTTTGTATCCATCCATTTTGACCAGTCAAAGAATCCTCCTGGCACGAATTATGCTCAAGTGTAGTTATCGAACCCGAGACCTCAAGTTTGATGAGCGAACAGGCTAACCAGCTACACAACCCTCGCATTATGTTCAACCAGACGAAAATAACCTTTTATACATACCTGCATTCGTGTGACAAGCATGCCATGTTTTTTGTGTGGGAGTCATTGGGATTTAAGTCATAATCGTGTCATGTGGCTTTGGTGGTAAAACTATCCACAGTGGTGCAAAAATAATGCAGCCTTAGTCACCTTACCTCTCTCCATGTAGTACGTTGAGTCCCACTAGCCAGAGGGTGAAACAAACAAATTAATAAGAAAAATTAAAAGTGCCAGCGGTGTATCTTACCTCACACATCTCGCTACTGCTCGGGAACACTGTCCAATTGATCCCTTTGTCCGCTCACATACTATTTTAAGTGAATCCTTATTATAACATGCACACATTTTTGGGCACTTGTATTCGACCTAAGTCAGTGTGCCACCATATCTCATACTTACTACTCCCTCCGTCTAGGTGTAATAAGTCACGTTAGAAGGTGCAGCAGGACCAAGGTGCAAGCAGATTGGAGGAGAACGAGAAACTTGACCGGTCATTCCTCCAATCAAAGCCCTGATTTCTGTCTCTAAACGCAACAATTAATCCAAACAACTAAGAGATGACATTTTAGATACCATGCAGGGCCACGTATTAACTCGCATGCAAGACGACTTTGATTTCTTGACTGATCAACGCGTAGTTGCGCTCCATGCATTGGGTTTCCGGGGGAGATAACAAGTCAGAGTAAGGAGCGTTTTGTTACATTGCTTAGGCTCGTTAGAGTGGTGAGTAACTTGGACTAGTAACATGCATATGTTACTAGTCTATGTCACTAGTACGCGAAGTTTGCCGTCGGAAGCGAGCCGATCTGGCTCTCCTGGGCTAGCAAGGTTTTTCTAGCCCACCCAAGATAGCTGGCCCACAAAAGCTAACATATTTTAACAGTCAAACGCCTAACCTTGCCCGACTATGCTATAAGTTGTTCTTGCTAAGGATCCAAATGCTCCCTAAGTAACAACGCTCGCTAGCAATGAGGCCAGGAGGGGATTGAGATGCGAAGTTAATGGACGACGCCTAAATTTTTTGGGAATATTTGATTTCCGTAAGATGACTTAACACCTAGACGGAGGGAGTACTACTCCTCAGTCCAGGTTTGATGGAATATTCGTCACCTCTTCTCTTCTTGTACGTACTGCGTTTGTATCTCACTTCCTATGGCTTCTCACTTGCACGATTTTCCTATTCTATTAACCTGTGTGCGCGCGCGCGCGTGTGTGTGTGTGTGTGTGTCTGTGTGTGTGTGTGTGTGTGTGTTTAACAACATGTGTGTGTTGGAGAGAGTGACAGATCGACCTACTCCTACAAAGAGATGGTATGTAGTGTACGATTTTAGTCGCGAGAGTTGGTGCATCCTCTCGTTTCCTGGCGTCCGGTAGGGACAGGCAGATAGCTGCCACGCCCACTCTTGACCAGCCTGGCCCACCCAAAGCCCCTCCATCCCCCGCGCGCGCTTCCCACCCAAAACGGTTAGCGCCTCTCCAAATAATTGGTGCTGCATTCATGCCCGGGTAGAGCGGACGCGACCTCTCACTGGCGCAAGAGTGATGGTTGCTTCGTCCGTCCAACTTACTGCTGGGTCTATGTGCTTTGACGGCTCATTGGTCTTTATTACTGAGGTGGTAGGACTGCTGGATGTCCCATGCTTTCGGCGAAAGGAGGTACTACTAGACTACAATTTTCTCCATTCTTACAGCGGAGGAGTGCAAGAGCAGTGAAAACACGCAGGCTCAGTGATTACATGGCCCACCTCACACTATCACCATATTTTCTGGACACCGTGCGACACCTAACTCTTTACATAGTATTCCCTCCATTCCTAAATACTAGATGAGTCCCCGCGCGTTGCCACGGAACAACCGTATATCTCTTTGCGTAAAATTATCGATTTCATAGAACTAAAAAAACTCTTTAACCGCATGAAAAATGTGGTAGCCAAACTAAAAAAACTCCCATCATCATTTAGATCACCCCATGTAAGGAAAAAAGATCAACCAACTCCTACTGCATAATGGGATTATATTTTTCTTTTTGACATGTTAATGGGACTTAAAAGCTCACTTACATGCATGCTACCGGTGCATGCTTGCATGCAGACATGTTGATGTGATTTAAAACCCACTCACATGCATGCCACGGTATTTCTGCATGCTTGCATGTGGCTTAGTGCGGAGCCTCTCAACGTCTAGATCAAACGGCTATTATGGACTGAATTAGTTCATCTAACGGCTACATTAATTTTGATGTTGTGGCTCAAGGAGAGGATAGAGAATTCCTAGTAGATAAGTCTTTGTAGAGATTCCACTAGGTGAACTACATACAGAAAAAAATGAATGAATCTACACTTAAAATGCATCTATATACATCCTCATGTGGTTCATGGTGAAATCTCTACAAAGACTTATATTTAGGAATGGAGGAAGTACTAGTATAGTACGTACTGTAATTAATCAGCGAGATAAATTTATACAATGCTATGAAGCTTCCAGCTTCTGTTACATGTATCTTGCGTCCAAGGTTACCCGTTGCAACATTTCATCAAATACAAAGGAGACTAACATGCATGCTATTGCATCTCAATGATTGACAGATCATAGCAAATATGTACTCCCTTCGTTCCAAAATAAGTGTCTCAACTTTATGCAAACTTTAGTACAAAGTTGTACTACTACTAAAGTTGACACTTATTTTGGAACAGAGGCAGCTAAAGAAAAAAACGATCCATGCAGTCCCTAGCCCTTGAACCGTGAACCCTAACCAGGCTTCAATTTGCTGGCAACGCTTGAGCTTCCTAATAAATGAAGTTTGCAACCTTTTGACCATCGGATCATTTTGTGCGGTTTCACCAAAATCGAGATGAGTATCCATGTGGCAAAGAAATTGAAGAAGTGTGATTAGAATAAGATTACTGGGATTAGTTGATGAGACATCAACTCATCACAAATACAGTACGTAGAAGCCAGTAGAGGTATGTGCGGGGCAAAGAAGTAGAGAAATATCCACATGGAGTGATGTGGGCAGCTGGAGCAGTGGTGCAAGCCGGCTGTAAAGGGAGTTGTACCCGAGGGATGTCGGGACGTAGCTCAACCTTGAGGAGGGCGGCAGGAGACGACAATTTCCCATGTCGTGGCAGTGCCAAGGGACGAAGGCAACCTCACCGGCTTTGTGAGAGAGAACGGCGGGGACCCCTGATCGGGACGTGCCAACAGTGGGTTTTCACCGTCGCCGACGGCGACCGCATCTACACTAAGCATCCACCCCTTCCCCCGGCGGACGTGATCCGCTGGGATGTTAGAGATGTTGCCACAGTCGTTTTGTGCGAGAGAGTGTGAAGAGAGCAACCCCAGCAAGCAACCGTGTAGGATGGCCCATCCTGACTATGTATATAGTGGAGCGGTTTCCTTTTCTCTCCATATGAACCTATCATATTGCATGCGTGCCACTGAAGAAAAAAAACTTTATTTATAAATGACGCGGCACCTACTACTCGTTCTCCTATAACCTTGCGCTTGGCATCTCCAAAATATTAACCTTGTGATTGGCTCTTCGCCTCTTTGGGAAGTCGAGCAATAATGGTAGTGCAGTATATATCGTTCTGGCTATATGAGACCAAATGAATTGCTGCACGTCCACCACGTGGGCGAGGGTTGAGGGGCGAGGGAGAGTGCTACATATGAAGCAAAATGAGTGAATATACACTCTAAAATACGTCTATATACATCAGTGTTTGGAGTATGTACTAGTAGTTCATATTGAAATCTATTAAACGACATATATATTCCAAACAAGATGATATAATATCTATAACCAAGGTAGTAGGGACGAGGAGTAAACGGAGGGAGTAGTAAATTTTTCTCCTCGTCCTGCAAGCCACCGCGTGCGTGGGCAAGGGAGCGGGCGTAAGGCGTACAATACTAAGCAAGTTTCACCTCATCCTGCGAGCCACCACGCCCATGGGTGGGGGAGATGGCGTACTAAGCAAGCTTCTCCACGTTCTGCGAGTTGACGGGACACATCAAAAGTACTCCAGTGTATAGAGCCTTGCCTCTAAGGTAGGCCCCACATGGGTTGCCTCTTTTTTTAACATAACGCATCAAGTCGCAATTTGTTTGTTCACCCGTAGTAGACGATCCTCCCTCCACCAAGTGGAGATCCAGTACACGTGCCAAATTACCACGTGGGCTGCCTTTTCATACAGAAATGAGCTCCACCCTGTACCCGCACGGGTGTGGTTGGGAAAGAGACGGGAGTACGTGTGCCGTGCATGCACCTCTTCTCTTCGTGCACATCCCCCACCTACGTGGGTGTGTGTGAGAGATACAAACCGCGTTCGTGAGTGTTTTTTGTTTTGGGGTGGGGGTGTGGGGAGTGGGGACTGGGGGGTTGATTTCGTGAATGTATTTGTGGGAATATGTGTCGATGACATCTCAAATAAAATTTTGCATGCAATGTGTGTGAAATGGAGGCCTATCCACATCATATATAGAGGGCCGAGCGATCCACGAGAAGAGAGGGAGGGGTCATAGATATCGATAGATTCAAAGAGAGGATCAAGTGGGTGGGTGCGATATCGATGAAGAGAGCCATCGAAATTGTGTGTGCAAGTCAAAGATATAGGGCGACTGACCTACCGGAACGTCAGAGGGAACATGTCAAGTTTGTGTGTGGCAGGGAGACATGACTAGAGCGCTCGATGTATCGGTGTGTGGGGGGGAGGGGGGTGGGGGAGGGGTAGGCAGAGGCCTAGCTATAGAGGTAGAATGGCTCGTATATGTGTTGAGAAGGAGAGGCCCAGCTATGTCTTGAGGGAGATCGGTCGACATCCATACATAATTGAAGGACGGGAAATATGATGGGACAGAGAGAGAGAGGAGAGAGAGAGAGAGAGGGAGGGAGAGGGGTAGAGTGTTGGATGGGTGATGAAGTTGCTTCTCGAAGATGGTGGGAGAGGCCTACTAGACAAACTGAGGGTGGAACTACAATGTTATCAATAAGAATGGGGATGTGTTTCTGTGTGTGCCTGTGCGTGATAGATCTGTCGGGATGCATCCATGGATGATGAAGGGGAACCATGTGTTTGGTAAGCAAACCTAACTAGATCGGTAGATCAATTGTTGTTTGTCGGAGGAAGGGAGAGACATAACTAATGAGGTAGATCGATCGACGCGTGGGTAAAAACGAGTTATAAGGACCTAGCTAGCTATATGTATAGCGGGAGATCGGTCGGTGTAGGTCCATTTGTTAGAGGTAAATAAGGCCCAGTGAGACGGATAGACAGACAGAATGGAGCTAGGAGGTGGTGCGAGAGGCCCAGCTACTAACTAGATAGGGGGAGGAATGTGCGGTTGTGAGATCAATGAAAAGAGGGAGTTTACACGTGTGTGTGACTGTATGAGAGACACGAGGCAAGGACACATAAAGGAGGAGATTGAAGGTCCATGTGTATGTTGTAGGCAGGCATCGCTGGAGAGGTTTATCGATCGGTGTGTGTCGGAAAGGAGCCGTGGAGACTCTCGGAGAACGATCTAAAGAAAAAAATGAATGTTCCCAGTGGATAGAATGCCGAGGGAGGGGGAGGGTGAGGAGGGTGTGTGCATGCACGAGAGAAAGTTAGTGGTAGCTACAAAGGTTAGAGGATTGTGTCGGTGTAAGAGACTAACAAAGATCATAATTTGATATGAAAGTGGATTCATATATTTGAATAGGAGATCATAGTGTTTTAAACATATGCATGCATGAATATAGCGGTGATACGCGTGTTGTGCACATGTTATACCATAATGTGATAATGCATGGCGTTTGCAACTCACAGCTAAATATCGAACAATCTAAACCATACTATACATCAAACAATCTCACATTTTATTTAAATTTGTGATAATGTGTGGCGTTTGCAGCTTACAACTAAATATCAAACAATCTAAACAATACTATATATCGAACATTCTCACATTTTATTTGAATTTGTGGTAATGTGTGGTGTTTGCAACTCACATCTAAATACTTGTAGGCGTAGGGGGCGGGGCACCATACATAATTTGATAAACACATTATACATATGAGACATGGTTTAGATTATGAAGACCTAGCTAGAGCTAGAAATGTAATGTGATTTGAAATCAACATAAAGTGGATTCAAAAAATCGAGTTCGAGTTCATATAGTACACATAGTTCATATGTAACTCGAGACTAATCATGTGGTGTGCTGTGAACATAATACACAAAGGATGGTTTAACTTGACAATAATGATGATTGTAGATCTTATTAAAACAGAGAAACGAATTCAAATGCTTTGACTTCACAACAATCATTACTGTAGATCTTATTCAAATAGAGAAACGAATTCAAATTTAGTTCATATTGAAGCGGTAGTATATACGTTTGGAATGCACTAAAACGTTCATTTGAGTAGTAGGTTGCATGCATTATACACGTAGCAAAATATTTTAATTGAACATAACATGAATTCAAAGTTTTGAATGACATTTGTAGTGCCGAATTGATTTGGTACAGTACACATTAGGCTTGTCCGGAAATTTCAACCCGCGCCTTGTTAGCCCGAAATATTTAAGATATATATTTGTCTCGTTGTGCTCCGACAACTCCCTCCATCTCAACCCGCGCCTTGCTATTCCGAAATTACAACGCGCGAAAACTCCCACCTCTTGTGAAATCCCGACACGCGAAATGCCCGTGGTACCCCTGAACCGAAAGAACCGCCTCAAATCAGTGGGGGTACTTTCGTAACTTACCCCACATTTCGGACAAGCACGTCCCTAAGCCATGGTTCCCAACTCCCATCCCATCCGCCCACCCATTGGTACACCGAGGCCGCGAAAACCCGCGACAAAGCCCCACACCCTCCTCCGTCCGCCACCCAGCCGGAGCCTCTTCCCCGACGACGTCGTCCACAGCAACACCTCGACGTCCCTCATCCACCGTACCGGATGAGGATCCGTCATCGATCTCGTCGTCCCGCCGGTTCAGCCACCCTGTCCTCCACCTCCAAGGAGCTGCCCCGACGTTCCCCTCGTCTTTCGCGCCACCTCCATTCCCACACCATCGTCTTCACGTGCACCACCAGAAGAGCATCATCATCACCATTTCCTCGGATGAAGCTGCGGCCTAATCGGCGCCACCAAAGAGGTTGTACACTAATCACTGTATTTTCTTCTTGATTCGATCTCACGGTGCTGCCGGCGCTTGGTCCCGAGACGACACGGCGCGGCTCCATCCACGGCGGCATCGCCGGCCACTTCCTCCATGACGTCGCTCCCTCAGCGGCGACGTCCACATCAGTAGGATCTGCTGCTGCTTTAGCTCTCGCTCGCACTGCAACTCTTCTCTTGCTCTCGGTCCCCTGCTTGGTCTGCTCTTGCTATTGCTCTTGCTTGCACTGCTGCTCTCGCTTTTGCTCTTGCTTGTGATGCTGCTCCGATTTAGCTACACTTCAGTCGACTGAATTGACTTTTGGGTCAGTCGATTTTCAGAGGGTGGGGGGGCTCGCCGGGGTGAAGGAAAAACCA
>NC_041393.1:137530937-137535717 GCF_002162155.2 Triticum dicoccoides | reverse complement strand
GGGCTCGCCGGAGAGGTACCCCACTATCTATCTTACGGTTCAAGGTGGGGGCGGTGGTCACCGGTAGCGTGGGGATCGCCGGAGAAAAATCTCAGCACGGGGGGCCTAGAGGGATGGCCGGGGCGGCGGCGGACCGACGGTGGGGAGTGTTTTCGGGGCGGGCGGGGCGGTACACCGCCGGCCGTGGGCGGCGGGGGGCTGCTGTTTGGCCGGTGGTGGCTGGCGCCTCAAGGGGGTGGAGGTTGAAGATGAACTGCAGGCCCTTGATTTCGTATCCAACGGCTGCAAAATCGACTGACCAGAGATGAAAAAGTCAGTCGACTAGCATGTAGCCTCACCTTGCTAGTGCGTTCAGTTTCGACAGTAAAATTCAGTTTCGACAGCAAAATTCAGTTTTGACAGTTAAGTTCAGTTTCGACAGTTAAATTCAGTTTCGACAGTTAAGTTCGGAGATGAGCGGCTGATGTATTTTACATCTAGCACTTTGTGGTTATGTATTTTATGTCATCTATTGGAGATGCTATTAGAATTCCACTCATGTTAACGTTGTCTGTCTTGTCCTGCTTCAGCCTTGGCGTCGTACAACTCACCGGAGCTGCTCCAACGATGAAACGTCCATCACAGCGGAGCAGTACCTCGGGCTCCATCTCCAGACGCCTAAGATCTTCTTCCCCTCCTCCGACAGCCAAGTCAGCCGGAGCATCCTCACCGGCCAACCCAATCATGCTAAGATCGACATGGCTTCGCCAAAGAGGTTGTACACTTGTTGCATCTCTTTTTTACTCTACAAGTTATATATATTGTCCACTGAGCACACGTAGTAACGGGAAATACGATTATTTTATCCTACTATATGACAAGCAGTGAGGTACCAGGCAACTTAGTTATCCGTGATGGACTCTCTTGAATGCCATCATTATTTATCTCTGCGCGTTTGAGCTGTGCATTTGTCGATGGCCCTGGGAGTTGAGCTAGTAGGGAAGTGGCCTGGGTCCAAAGTAATAGAAGTAGCACAAAACATTTTTTTAGTGTAGGCTTTTCCTTGCTCAAGCCGGCCTACTAGAATCACCAGTGCTTGAAAGGAAAAGTGAATGAAAAACATAGGAATTGGAAAGTTTTCTATGGTACTGCTCCCTCTGTTCCGAAATAGTTGTCGTTGGGGAACTTCTCCGACCAGGTGAAAACAGGAAAAAGTACCAAACTACCCTAAATTTGAAATTCTTGTCGCCGGGGATCTTCGTCTTCCTCCATCGCTCCTCCCCTCCGCCAGGCTCCACCCCACTGCTGCAGCTCCAGCGTCCGTCCGCGCCGGCCGTAGCTCCCTCGCCGGCCGCCTTCCTCCGCTCCAATCGAGAGCCCAAACTCGTACACAGCTCCCTCGCCGTCCGCCACAGCCTCCAGCCGCCCATGACTCCTGGCCGTTGTGCCGCCCGTGACTCCTGGCCTTCGCACCGCCCGTGCTCCTCCCTGCACCGACCAACAGTAGCGCCGCCCGTGCTCCTCCTCCTCCTGCCTGAGCCTTCCAGTTCCTCGATTCAGGCACAGGAGCTCCGGATCCAGCCAATTGACCTCCGTCCATGCTCCTCCCCACACTGACCAACAGCAGCAGCAGCGCAGCCTGTGCTCCTCCTCCTCCTGCCTCAGCCTTCCAGCTCCTCGATTCAGGCACTGGAGCTCCGGATCCGGCCAATTGACCTCTGCCCGTGCTCCTCCCCGCACTAACCAACAGCAACAGCATGTGCTCCTCCCTGCTCATGCGCCGCCTGTGCTGCTGTTTGAATTGATCAAAATTGTTAATCGCCAAAGAAATTGATCGCTGGAGTTGTACCACTTCTTCTCGCCACAGACAGAAATTGATCAGATGTGGTGATTGACCAGGACGTCTTCTTGCCAGTCACAACAAGCTTGAATTGATCGCCAGAGCAATTTTGAATTGATCAGCAAGGAGCATCCACTGTCCATCTGTTCACCTGTCAAAACTAGCAGATCAACAATAGGAGCAAGGATTAGCAAGGATCGACAAGGAGCAAGGAGCAGCAAGCATCAGCAAGGAGCAGAAAAATGACAAATTAGCAAATCAACAGTAGGTGAGCTACTCCATTTTTATGTGCTCCATCTGCTACAAGAAATTCAGTGTACTCATGCTTGTAATTGTACTCTTGCAAAAAATTTACTCCATGCTAGTACTCCAGATCATGATTAAGTACTCAAGAAAACAATGTTAGTTTGCATCTGTGAGATCACTTCTGGTGTTATTATTGGGTCATGCAACTTCGCTAGGATGTTCTTGGTTGCTTCCCTGCTTGCAATTCGTAAAGACCTTTTCAGTCATTTTGTGGTCTTGTGAAATATGCTAATATCAGCATGAAGCAAAGATGTTTTGCTGTGAAAAAATAAATGAATATCATCTAGAAATTGAAATGAAGTGAGTACTTTCCAATAACCAGGGTCTAACTTGATCTGGAAAAGATACCAGGTTTAGTTGGTCTCCGTACATTGTTAGTTGGTCCTGTATATGCTGCCATTTAGTGGCGGAATGCTGTTTGGCAAGGCGGTGCTCAATTTTGAACAACAAAACTAAAAGTTATCTGGAGTGCAGATGAACCACTCAAGTACCCCATATCTCTAGTCCTCTCTGCAAGGAAGTCAAGATCACTCGCACTAGTAAAACCTACAGATAAAACAAAAAACAATATTATTTCCCTGCTTTTGCTGAGCTAGGAGCATTCTAAAACATGCTTGAATTCTAGCAATCAGTAAAACCTACAGTAAAATTATGTTGCAACAAAGTCATGATGCACAACAAAGTCTGTCAGGATCATAAAGCCCTCTAAAAACAAATGAAAATAGGCGGATGTAGCTCATCGATTAGGCAGTAGTACTACTCAAAATATACTTAATTGTTCTTCTTCTTCTTCTTCTTCTACTACTACTACTACTTGTTCTTCTTGTTCTTCTACTTCTACTTGTACTTCTACTTCTACTTCTACTTCTACTTCTACTTATTCTTCTTCTTCATCTTGCGTATTCATATCTTCAGGACAAAATGGATCTCCCAGACCTCAACTTCACTCTAGCTGCAGAAGATGTGGACGAAATGGATGAAGAAGCAGAAAATGAAATGGAAGGAGATGCAGAAGATGGAGTGGAAGGAGATGAAATTGTTCAAAATCCAGGTACAGTTACAGTGGATCATTTCATCACTTGATCATTTAATGATTTCTTTGTTGTATGTCTTGGTGCAGGTGCTGGGCAAGTTGGTAGAAAAAATAAAACCCTCAATGACCAACAAAAACTTCTGCTCATGTAGCATTGCATACACTGTCTATGAGTAGAGGAGGCACTTTTAAGAAAACTGATATGCAAGACATTGCAAAAAAATTTGGAGTGGGTGTTTGGAATATACAAAGAATTTGGAGGAAGGCAATGTTACAAATTCAACAAGGTCAAGAAGTAGATGTTGCCGATCAGAGAAAAGGAAATAGTGGAAGAAAGACTAAGGACATTAACCTAGAAAAAATCCTAACAATCCCATTAAACAGGAGGTCTACTATTAGATCACTAGCCTGGCAACTAGGATGTAGCCCTACCACGCTTCATAGAAAATTCATGCTGAATTTGATTAGGAGGCATACAAACTATTTGAAGCCGGCTTTAAAGGGAAAAATAATATGGATAGGATGAAATTTTGTTTGTCGATGCTTGATGAGGCAACAACAGCAACTACGAGGCCTAAGTTCAAGACTATGCGTAATGTTGTCCATATTGATGAGAAGTGGTTTAACATGACAAAGAAGAATAGAACGTATTATCTACTGGATGGGGAGAAAGAGCCTACGAGGCCTATACACGGCAACTGTATTGGCAAGGTGATGTTCTTAACGGCCGTTGCTAGGCCAAGGTGGGACAATGAAGGAAACGTGACCTTCTCTGGGAAAATCGGTATCTGGCCATTCGTGAAAGAAGTTCCTGCTCAGAGGAGAAGCAACAACAGGCCCAAAGGTACAATAGAGACAAAGTCAATAAAGGTCGACAGAAAAGTGATGAGAGAGTTCCTCATAGAGAAGGTCTTGCCAGCGATACAAGCGGTTTGGCTGGAAAGTGATGCTGAACAACCCATCTACATTCAGCAGGATAATGCTAAGCCCCATATCTTGCCAGATGACTAGGAATTTCTAGCAGCTGTCGCAAAAACTGGACTTGACATTAGATTAGTACAACAGCCTGCCAACAGTCCTGATTTGAATGTTCTTGACCTTGAGTTTTTCAACTCGCTGCAATCCCTGACAGATTGTCTGAGTCCTAAAACACTACAAGACCTTATTGCAGGTGTTTTGGAGGAATTTGAAGGCTATGAGGTTTACAAGCTCAACAGAATTTTCCTAACTCTACAAATGTGCATGATTGAGATCATGAACCATGCAGGGGGGAATGGGTATAAAATACCACATGTTAACAAGGAAAGGCTTGAGGGTCATGGGCAGCTACCTCCAAGACTAACATACCCTAAAGAGGTTTACGCAAATGCTTTATACATCTTAGAGCTAATGGAGAGGGTTCAGTGATGATGCTTGTGATGCTAGTGATGATGCTTGTGATGCTTGCGATGAGGCTGTGATGCTAGTGTTGATGCTTGCGATGAGGCTGTGATGCTAGTGTTGATGCTTGCGATGAGGCTGTGATGCTAGTGATGATGCTAGTGATGATGCTTGCGACGAGGCTGTGATGCTACTGATGATGCTTGTGATGCTTGCGACGAGGCTGTGATGCTAGTGATGAT
>NC_041393.1:137475125-137530467 GCF_002162155.2 Triticum dicoccoides | reverse complement strand
GCTTGCGATGAGGCTGTGATGCTTGTATGCTTGCGATGAGGCTGTGATGCTAGTGATGATGCTTGTGATGCTTGCAATGAGGCTGTGATGCTAGTGATGATGCTTGCGATGAGGCTATGATGCTAGTGATGATGCTTGTGATGCTTGTGATGTTTGTAATAATGCCCCGCAAAAAAATATGTTTGTAATAATCCATATTTGAGTATGTTGGAGTATGTTGTTTGTGTGGAGTATGTTGGAGTATGTCTAACTCCACTTGTATGTGTAACTCCATTTAAATTTTACTCCAAGTTTTTTACTCCATATATTTTTACTCCTTGTACTCCATATATTTTTACTCCATACTCCATTTGTATGTGTATATTTCTACTACTCCATTTGTATGATCACTCTCTGATACTCCATAATCCATAATAATCCATTTGTATGATCGTTTGATTTTTGAGTAGGAGAGTAGTAAGAGAGGAGAGGAGTGAATTTAGAGAAGAGAAGAGAAGAGTATTTAGAGAAGAGAAGAGTAGTACTCCAGTAAAGAAGAGAATTTAGAGAAGAGATGAGGAGTATGTGTAATAATTTAGAGAAGATAAGAGAAGAGAGCAAGAAGATGGAGGGCACAAGATGGAGGGCACAAGACAAACTGCTGAAAAGAGAAGAGAAAGAGAAAGAGAAAGAGAAGAGAAGCGAAGCGAAGAGAAGAGAAGAGAGCGAGAGTAGAGAAGAGAAGAGTAAGAGAAGAGAAGAGAATTCTTTGCACTCCAAGAACTATTCCTACTCCTAACAGAAAAAATTAAGTTAATTAACTTAAAAAAGATTTTTCAGTTAATTAACAGGAGCAGTTTTAAGGTGCAGAGTAGTTCGAACTACTACTATTCCTAAATTTAATTTACTGAAGAGAAGAGAAGTGAGTAGAGGAGAAGTGAAGAACACTAAATTACTGAAGCCTTGCTAAACAACAAATCCTATACTCCAGCACATAAAAGTTCACAGAGAGCAAGCAATTGGCTTTCTTCCAATTAGCTTGATACTGCACAGATTAGGTTGCAGCAAAAATGCACTATAGAGCAAACAATTACTCCAAACAAGCACTATTGATCAGCATCCTACTCCTGAAAACAAGCACTACTTGCACTTACAAATTCGGTGTGAATTACTGTACAGTAACACTGATCATGGGAGTACAAAAGGTTTTAGTTAATTTAAATTAACTGAAAAGGTGTAATTTATTTTCAATTACTGGACAGTGCAATTGAGAGTTTATTTACTGTCATTATTTATGTTGCGAGAAAAACTGTATGTGCATCCAAAAGAATTCGGCTATGAGTATCAGCTTACTAAGATTCGGTGCATCCTTTTCCCGAAGTTCAGCCAAGATGTTTATTGATGGTTGAGCATCCAAAAAAGTTGATATTCCAGCAGAAAAGGATGCTCATCCTTTTCCTGTATGCTCATCCTTTTCCTGTATGCTTGTATCCAAACTGTTTGTGTGGAGTAACTGTCATTATTGTACATTCGGCTATGAGTATCAACTCCATTGAAAAAAAGTTGATGTTTGCTTACAAAGATTCTGCTAGACAGTGCAATTGAGAGTTTACTAAAGAAAGAGCACTTGTATGTTCTTTTCCTGAATGCTCACCTGGAGCAGCAACATTGCACAAAGAGGCGAATTCAGTCAAGTGGAGAGACGAGTCAGAGGCAAATTCAGTCAACATTTTCACAAAGAACTGTTGTCTCGTGTAACTACAGAGGCCAGGGCGTCCTCATCGCCCACCATGACCAGCCTGTACCTTTGTTTGCACGGGAGTGGTTGTCGTCCGCCTCGACGAAGCCACGGCCCAGCACCTCGAGTAGTGAACTGCCAAGAGTAATTCAGTTAACAAGCAAGAGTAGTGTTAACAAGCAAGAGTAGTGCTACAACAAGGATTTAGTTAATTTTTACTCCTACACTAAATCTGGAATACTCCTACACTAAAGTACTCCTAATTAACTGAAGATCTTGAGCCTTTTAAACTACAGAAGCAGCGGTATATAGATAATCATAACTCTAAATCACAGTTAAATAATGTATGTGTATTTTGTTCTCCATTTTGTGAGGCTTGATCATTTTTACTCCATATACTCCATTTAAATGAAAGAGAAGAGAAGAGAAGAGAAAGAGAGGAAGAGACAAGAAGAGAAAGTGGAGTACAGAGAATAGAATTCAAAATATGTCGCTTCTTCACCTTCAGCTAGCTAGCTTACCCAAACAAAATTCAGAATCACTTCGAGCAGAGCCAAAAGCCCATATGTGTTCATCAAATCACTATACAGACATGGGGAAAAAGGTGCGGAAACACTGAACCACAGAGCCAGCAAACAAAAATAACAGGGCACACATGCAAAACCAAAAAATCCAGATGATAACTAAAACATCACCAAGATTTGCAGCCTTCGAAACATCACCAAGATCGCCCGTGAAACAAGATGACAAAAACAGGACAGTAACCTGAAGATAATCACAAAGTCGGCTACTATTGCATCTTTCCTGTTTGTGTTTTACCTCCATGTGGAGGCAGTCATGATAAATTAGACCATTTCATCTTCGTCCTGGATGGAAAGACCAATCGATTAACTGAAACCCCAGGGGACGAGCAACTGCCCAGACCCAATTTCAGTGCAGCTCGTGCTTCTGATTTCTTAATTCTTTGGGGATTACTCCACCATTGCATGGCACTTCTGAATTCTTAACTCGGAATCAGAAGAAGTGGCGGCACCAACGAATCACTAGTCAATCGAAGTATTAACAGAATAGCAGAGCAGGGAAGAGGAGGGGGTGGGTGGGGGCCGGACCTGTGAAGACGACGAGGTCGGGGTTCTCGGCGCGGATGACGCGGTAGAGGAAGGCGGTGGTGTTGAGGTCGGAGCAGCCGGCGACCTGCTCGGGCAGCACGTCCTCGCACGCGGTGCTCCGCCCGTCCTCATAGTGCATGTCCGCCACCTGCAGCACCTTGAACGTGTCGCCCTTCCGCCGGAACCACAGCCCGCCGCCGCCAACCCTGAGGAAGCGGCGGATGACGCCAGCGGTCGGGCCCTTCTTCTCTGAAGCGAGCCGGAGATCCCCGCCACCCTGAGGAAGGTGGAGAAGCCGCGCTTCAGATCCAGCCGCCGTCTCGCCGAGCTCCCCCTCCCGCACCACGATCTCCACCTTGGCCTCCTCCTCCCGCTGCTCCAGCACGGATCGAGCACCGCCGCCACGAATCGAGCACCCCAGCTGGTAAAAATAACACCTTTCACCGATGAGAGGGAGGCGGGTTGCTAGGGTTATGGGTGGTGAGGAGCAAGACTGCGGTGAGGAAGACACCAACGAGAGGGAGAGGGTGGCGACTGGCTGGCGAGCGACTGGCCGATGAGAGGGCGAGCGGTCGGGGTCGGAGACAGCGAGAGCTGTCGGGGAGAGAGAGCGAGTGGTCAGGGAGAGAGTGAGAGCTGTGAGCGGGAGGGCAAAATGGGAAAGTGAAGAAAAATCGCAACGTGACGATCGGTACACTAGTTTTCCCCAACGACAACTATTTCGGAATAGAGGGAGTACTATTCATGAATTTGGTTCAAAGGAATGGAGCAAAGGAAAACTGTAGGATTTGTTCCTTTAGTGTCTCCTTGGAAGAAAAAACGTAGGAATTTTAATTTTCACTTGTCCTCCTTTTCAAATTCCTATTCATGAAGCACAAGACTAAGAGATAGTAGCATAATAGCATTATAACCGTACATTTTCTTGTGGTTTGACTTAATCTCACCATGCTTATTTGCATCCTGTGATCTTCCAATTGTTGTGAATCAAACACCCAGATTGGCAGAAATCCTATGTTTTTAAATTCTCTGTTTTGCATGTGCATTCCTATCATATTCCTGTCTATTTCCTATCACTGCATTGTTGGAATCCTCCAATTCAAACGACCCCTTACAGAATTACTTCTCTTACAGATAGCTGTCAAAGAAAACCTTGCATGGTTTGTCCCGCTCCTGCTGTGACGTCGTCCACCCCAGATCAGCTGCTCCAAGGACAGAAGGGTCCAGCACAGCAGGGATCCGGCCTCCAGACTGTCTTTCGCCGCCTCAGATCTTCTTCCCTGCCGTCGGCAGCCATGAAAACTGCATTACCATCATCAACCGAGCAAATGACCTCGAGGACTACACGAGTCCGCAAGAGAGGTCGCACTCTTTTGTGTCTGCTTACATTATGCATCGCTTAATATTACATGCTACTTTATCGTCCTGTTCACCGATTAGACTCTGAGTCAGCTCCAAACTAATGGTCAAACTTGAGTTTTTAAATGGTTGTGGGGTACATGTTGGGGCCGCAATCAATAGTATCTATCTACTGTCTGGTTAATCTCCGGTGTCTACTATGAGTTTCATGTTGGGTGGGAAACAAACAGTAAAGAAGCAAGCCATTATTTGTCTGCTATTATTGGTTTTGGGTCTATCCACAGGTTGCTACCATCACTCTAGATTTCTGCATGCACTCCTTACATAATCATTATGTTTTATTCCTATGCATGACAGTTATTGTAAACAATGGAACTGAACATGTAAAGCAAAAGAGACGAGCCTTGCGTGGCAATAAAATTTCATGCAGACGTCGCTCCATGGTAGGCGCAAAGGCAGCCCCTCTCCACGCATTTCGGATTGTAATCGAGAGGAAGATATCTGTTCTGAGGGTGATTCAGAAGGAGAAGACAACTCCTATTTACCCCCTGAGGTCTTCGCTCTAACTTGGCATGCTGATGTTGGTTATATCATGCATATGGTGCCTTGCATTGCTTACATTATACATCAAATATGTCATCTGCTTAGTTTATACATCCTTTGTGTGAATGCCATCTGTTAAGTTTATTCATCGTTTATGTGAATTATGCAACGCCATCTTGTTTAGCCAGGCATCATATATGTGAATTTTGCAATGTCATCCTGCTTAGCCAGTCATCTTATATGTAAATTACATCAGGCCATCCTTTTTTCGTTACATATTACATTTGTCAACAATGTTAGTACATTCAACTGCTCTTCATGTGCATCAGCCATTTGACACGGCGATGGCAAATTCTGGAGTGAAAACAAGGTCTTCAGAGCAGATATGCTATCTAACAAAGCGCATATCTCACTGGTCACGGATAGCTCCTCAGAGGAGGATTCAGAGACAGATGACCAGTCCTATCCCCCCCCTGAGGTGTATGCTCTAACTCGTCAGGGTTATGTTGCTCATATCGTGCGTATGGTGCCTCGCATTGCTATGTCATTTGATTAGTTTAGACATGCTTTTTGTGAATGCCACCTGTTTAGTGTCTAATTACCATATATGTGAATTATGCATTGCCATCTTGTTGCAAGACATTATATATGTGAAATATGCAATGCTATCTTGTTGCAAAGGCATTATATATGTGAATTATGCAATGTCATGTTGTTTAGTCGATCGTCATGTATGTGAATTATATCATGCTATCATTTTTTTGTATTACGTGTTTCATTTGTCGACAACGTTTGTATATTCAACTACTCTTCCTGTGCATCAGCCATTTGAAGCGGTGATGGAAGTATCTGGAGTGAAAACAAGGTATTCAGAGCAGACAATGCTACCTGCTGAAGCAGACATCTTGCTGGTTACAGAGAGCTCCTCAGAGGAGGATTCAGAGACTGGTGACCAGTCCTATTTCCCCCCTGAGGTCTATGTTCAAACTTGGCAGGGTTATATTACCCATGTCATGCATGTTGTCTTGCATTGCTTAGTTTTTACATCATATATGGATTGCCATCTGCTTACTTGCTTACTATATAAATCATATATTTGAATTATATCATGCCATCATGTTTACATAGTACATACACATCATCTATCTGAATTATGGCATGGCAACCCATTTAATAAAGACACCATATAGTTATATCATCTCATCCTGTTTAGTGTTTACAGTCATCATATTTTGACTTATATGTATGTGAATTATGGCATGCCAACCTATTTAATAAACACATTATATAGTTATATCATGTCATCCTGTTTACATAGTCATCATATTTCGAACTATGTCTTCCATCTTTTTTAGTTAGCCATCATAATGTGAAATTGTGTCATGCTATCCTGTTTAGTTAGCCATCATATATGTGAAATTGTGTCATGCTATCGTGTTTTGTTAGACAACATAGATGTGAATTATTTCATGCCCTCTTTTATTCCCCACTATCCATTGCACCTGTCTATCATACAATGTCTATACTTCTAATTACTTTTCTTGTTTATCAGCCATTTGAATTGGAGAGGGTGATGGCAGTATCTAAGGGGGTAACAACACGGTCTTCAGAAAAGATAGTGCTACCAGTTGATGCAGATAGAACCACGGTTGTACTTGCCCAAGGACCAGATCCACCACACATAACCCAGACTCTCGTAGATTGTACCCCTACCCAGTTGGACAGAGAACCAACTACACCCCTTCTAACCCCAACCCCGGCATCTAGTAACCCAGTTCCAGTTGACACAGCACCGTCTCCACCACAGAGCACCCAAACACGAACAGTTAGTAAGGGAACTGCAGTGCCCAAAGCACGAAGACCACCACTCTGAATCCCAACTCAACTCTTAAAGGAGAAGAAGATTTGTTCTCAGGTTAGGTTCTGTAGCTATGGTTCATACTCCTTTGCTCTTGCATTACTATATTTACTCATACCAACAATTTTCATATTTGAAGGATGGAATTGAAACTCCAATGGCGCAACAGGTATGTTTTAAACCTATTTCTTTAACTGGTTTGCTGTTGTAACCTGCTCTATGTTGAATTCAGCTACTCTTCAAGTGTTCCGAGGCCATATCTGTATATACTAGGCTCGTCAAGTTTAACCTGAGTATTCCGCGTGTGCAACTATTTTGCACCCGTTGTATTTGAACGTAGAGCCTATCACACCCGATCATCACGTGGTGTCTCAGCACGAAGAAATTTCACAATGGTGCATACTCAGGGAGAACACTTCTTGATAATTAGTGAGAGATCATCTTAAAATGGTACCGCCGAACTAAGCAAAATAAGATGTATAACAGATAAACATCATATGCAATCAAAATATGTGACATGATATGACCATGATCATCTTGCGCCTTTGATCTCCATCTCCAAAGTACTGTCATGATCTCTATCGTCACTGGCACGACACCATGATCTTCATCATCTTGATCTATATCAATGTGTCATCACATGGTCGTCTCGCCAACTATTGCTCTTGCAACTATTGCTATCACATAGCGATAAAGTAAAGCAATTATTTGGCACTTGCATCTTATGCAACAAAGAGACAACCATAGGGCTTCTGCGAGTTGCCGATAACTTCAACAAAACATGATCAAATCATACAACAAGTTATATCTCATCACGTCTTGACTATATCACATCACAACATGCCCTGCAAAAACAAGTTAGACGTCCTCTACTTTGTTGTTGCAAGTTTTACGTGGCTGCTACGGGCTGAGCAAGAACTGTTCTTACCTACGCATCAAAACCACAACGATAGTTTGTCAAGTTAGTGTTGTTTTAACCTTCTCAAGGACCGGGCGTAGCCACAATCGGTTCAACTAAAGTTGGAGAAACTGACACCCGCCAGCCACCTGTGTGCAAAGCACGTCGGTAGAACCAGTCTCGCGTAAGCGTACGCGTAATATCGGTCCGGGCCGCTTCATCCAACAATACCGCCGAACCAAAGTATGACATGCTGGTAAAGGAGCAAGGGGGGAGGGGCTGGCAGCCTAGGAGGGGGCGCGCCAAGGGGAGTCCTACTCCCACCGGGAGTAGGACTCCCTCCTTCCTTATTGGAGTAGGAGAAGGGGAAAGAGGGGGAGAGGAAGAAGGAAAAGGGGGCTGCGCCCCTTGTCCAATTCGGACCAGAGGGGGGGCGCAGGCCTCCTTCCTTTTGGCCTCTCTCCTCTATTCCCGTATGGGCCAATAAGGCCCATATACTCCCCGGCGAATTCCCGTAACTCTCCGGTACTCCGAGAAATACCCGAATCACTCGGAACCTTTCCGAAGTCCGAATATAGTCGTCCAATATATCGATCTTTACGTCTCGACCATTTCGAGACTCCTCGTCATGTCCCCGATCTCATCCGGGACTCCGAACTCCTTCGGTACATCAAAACTCATAAACTCATAATATAACTGTCATCGAAACCTTAAGCGTGCGGACCCTACGGGTTCGAGAACAATGTAGACATGACCGAGACATGTCTCCGGTCAATAACCAATAGCGGAACCTGGATGCTCATATTGGCTCCCACATATTCTACGAAGATCTTTATCGGTCAAACCGCATAACAACATACGTTGTTCCTTTGTCATCGGTATGTTACTTGCCCGAGATTTGATAGTCGGTATCTTAATACCTAGTTCAATCTCGTTACCGGCAAGTCTCTTTACTCGTTACGTAATACATCATCCCGCAACTAACTCATTAGTTGCAATGCTTGCAAGGCTTATAGTGATGTGCATTACCGAGTGGGCCCAGAGATACCTCTCCGACAATCGGAGTGACAAATCCTAATCTCGAAATACGCCAACCCAACATGTACCTTCGGAGACACCTGTAGAGCTCCTTTATAATCACCCAGTTATGTTGTGACATTTGGTAGCACACAAAGTGTTCCTCCGGTAAACGGGAGTTGCATAATCTCATAGTCATAGGAACACTACTGGAATCTGGCACTTTGCCATCTGCCATGACAGATGGCAAAGGCATGGTCGGCGGATGGCAAAGGCTTTGCCATCTGCCAGCAGATGGCAAACAGTTTGTCTGAAACCCTGCCGGTAAAGGCTTCTTTGCCGTCTGCTGGCTGATGGCAAAGAGCCTGTGGCTTTGCCATCAGCTGGCAGATGGCAAAGCCTCTTAACAGGGTTAGCCCCGTTAGAAGGCTAACGGCATACTTTGCCATCTGCCAGCAGATGGCAAAGGCTACAGGCTGTTTGCCATCTACCAGCAGATGGCAAAGGCTGCATGCTTTGCCATCTGCCAGCAGATGGCAAACAGTTTGCCATCTGCTGGCAGATGGCAAACAGTTTGCCTTCTGCTGGCAGATGGCAAAGAGCCTAAATAGGCCAGCCCAAATTTTACATGTAGATGACACGTGGCCTCTTTGCCATCTGCCTGCTGATGGCAAAGCTCTTTTCCATCTGCCAGCAGATGGCAAAGTGACTATATTGCCCCATTTAATTTTGTTTTTTCTTATATCAACTCATTTTCACAGAAATCAAACACAAATATATTTATATGACCA
This sequence comes from Triticum dicoccoides, assembly GCF_002162155.2. Classification (NCBI taxonomy): domain Eukaryota; kingdom Viridiplantae; phylum Streptophyta; class Magnoliopsida; order Poales; family Poaceae; genus Triticum; species Triticum dicoccoides. Next base: position 137,521,178 of record NC_041393.1, on the reverse strand, counting down.
ATATAGCATATTCAACACATATTACCAATAGTCATGAACACATATGTATCCAACACATGTTACCAATAGTAGCAAGTTTCATTTGGTACTGAGTAGAAATTTAGCATGGAATTATCAATACAAACCACTATAGCGTATACTGGCACACTAAGATAGTTCCCCATCAAACAAAGCACTGCATATATAGCCTCACTTCCAGCTCTTGGCCTCCTTGTCAGTCTCTGAAGAAAAAATCACATAAGAACCAAGCCTAAACAAAACATTCAGTACTTGTTCACACACTACGTTGGCTGGGAGCTACTAGGAATAAACTAGGATAACATATTAGAAAAGCTTAGAGAAGCTTTGTTAAGAGAAAAAGAACATATTGTTCAGTAGATATTGTTCTTTAGCTCTCATATATAACCACCAAAATACGGTCTAACAACTTCAATAAATCTAGCAGCCAAATTAGTTATAGACAAAGCATTACCTAATACATAACCATCAAACTACAGTCTAACAACTTCACAGAAATCTAGCAGCCAAATTAGTTATAGACAAAGCATTACCTGGATATTCGGCTCATCAATTTTATAAAAAAGGTATGTTTGCTAGAGCCATATCTCCACTAACATACAACTCCATTCTCTTTCTTTAATTGATGTATTGGGAGCGCCCTAAGCACAGCCCAGCGTCTGTTAGGAGTGCACTGACAGTTGTCATTAGGCCAACATAGTGCCATCAAAAGTGGTATCATCATGGTTTACAAGAAACTTTGCATTTGCTAAAACCATCACTGCTAACATATACTATTACGCTCGCATTACATATGTGGTATTGCTATAAAATTGCAAGATATGACCGTCCAACAGGCTCTAGAAAGGCAGGGAAATATAATTTAAGAATAGAAAGGACAGTTATAAGTGCAGTTTCAAAGCTTTGATCATCTTTCACGGCAAGGAGATCTATCTAGGAACCCCAGACAATGATATAGTAATTGGCGTTATGTGTTAAATGATCACAGCATAAGAACATCCACTCAAATGATGTGACATCAGAGCATGATTTGCGATTCCGGGTCCTTTAGTGCACTATCAGGCTATTCCCACTCCACTGTCGCTGGTGGCTTTGATGTTATCTCCAGGCAAACACGGTTAACGCCTCGCACATTGTTGCAGATCCTACTCGACACATCGGCCAGGAACTTGCGTTCAAAATAATACCTGACAGAAATAAAAGAAAAGGTCAGTCAAAATATTCAAGATAGTATCAATAAACTCCAAAAAGAACTAGATTCTACCACATAATAGAGACATCCTTAATTACCAACACTTGTTAACAAAATGAGAGAGTTACCAAATAACAGAAACATCGGTAATCAATGCTTGTTAACAAAATGAGAGGAAGGGAGAGAACATATTTCTGTACACAACAGTGCATAAGGCGCTAAAAACAATCCTATACCAAGACCACATGGACAAAGGGCATCAGAACGACAACTAATACATAAATAAATACACAGCATCGAACAATTAACAAACTGTCCACGAACTTAGGGATACCAGTTGAGACTTGATTAGATAGCTTAGAATAACATAGCTTGGCAGACTGTAACTGTACATTACAACTGAGGAAAATTATGGATTTTGGGCTGCCTAAAAAGGGAAGGCCAACAGGCAATGTAACATAGGTGAATGCTGAATTGTCTAAGTCAAACTAATAGTATTCACAAACTACTCTAGCAGGAACCGAGCAACCAAAGGGGAAGCAGGAAGCCCAAGTATTGTTCTAGAACACTGAGCTAAAAAGCAAACAGAACAGTATTTGCTGCAACTTATTATCTCACAATTGCAACAAAATATCGCCATCTAGTGCACCATTAGAGTACGATTGCATCATAAAGTTGCAAAGGGGATATGATAGAGCGATAGGTTCAATGCAGCATACCAATCTGCAGTCATGCCATCCTCACTGGTAATTGCCTTTAAAATAACCGGATAGCCGTAAGTTCTCTGGTCACCCTGGACCCCAACTGTTTCGACAGGTAAAAGCACAGCAAAAGCTTGCCAAATTGTATCATAGAGTCCTGCATCTCTAATGGCTTGAACATATATCTCATCCGCCTAGAATACGTAAACAGAGCGGTCCAAAATTAACACCATATATCAAAGGTGATTTAGAAACCAATGGTTGAAAAAGATCAAACCTGACGAAGAACCTCCAAAGCATTGCCTTCTGTAACATCACCTGATGGGATACGTACAGCAAGACCAGGCTCGGGAAATGGATGTCGCTTTAAGAATGACTCTGGGATATTTAAGATACTGCCCAACTTCCGCACCTTTTGCAGGACATAAATTTGACAAACAATAAGTTATAGGAATATTTTCTTCGAAATCAAAACGGAAATAATTTCCGAGTATGAGCTATCTTTCAGTAGCATGTCAGATCATGCAAAGTGAAGTATCAATAAATATATGAAGTATCAGTATGAGGTATCTTTCAGTACATATATGTATAGATGCAGATCAATACCTCATCCTTAAATAGGAGCTTGAGTGGTTCAATGAGCTTCAATTTCATATCTTCAGGAAGACCACCTACATTGTGATGGCTTTTGATGGTGTGGGAATGTGTCATACCACTCCCGGGGGTGGGCATGATTCAATCACATCAGGGTACAATGTTCCTTGAACTAAATATTCAGGTATTTTTCCTATCTGCTGTTCTAACATGTGAGCAAATTCATCAAAGAAAGCTATGAATTCTTTGCCAACAATCTTTCTTTTCATCTCTGGGTCTTTGACTCCTTTTAACTTGCTAAGAAATTGCTCTGAGGCATCAATACATGTGACAGGAAGGTGCAAGTCACTATTAAAGGTTGACATTACTCGTTCCTTCTCCTTGTATCTGCAGATAAGATCACATGTTAGTTTAGCTGCATACTGATTCCGAAGCAGAACATGCTAAAAGAACGACTACCTCAATAGACCATTGTCAACAAAAACACAATCAAGCCTATCACCTATCGCGTTATGAACAAGCGTGGCTGCAACTGTCGAATCAACTCCTCCTGATAACGCGCAAATCACATGTTCATCAGTCCCAACCATACTTTTGATGGTCTTAATTTCCTCATCCAGCACATCCCGAATCTTCCAGTCAGCTGCCACAAACATCAAAAAGAAAGAGGCGCAGTGTTTCCTTTCGTTGGGTCGAATGTGTCACCTTGTATAATCAGATGATTGAAAAGTTTATGACAAACATGCTAAGGTATAAACAATTTTATGAAGAAGCATGTGTACTTAGATCAGTATGCACTACAAACCCAAACTAGTAAATACACAATCAGTAATATGCAAGCTGTGATCAGTGTGATCCATACAGATGACCATGACCTTATATCCTCATTTTTCTTACCACAAAAAAAGAAAACTCATGTAAAGACACAACCTGTTACCCCAAAGGCTTGTTCCATCCCAAGAAACCCAAGTATTAACTTAGAAAATAGCCCACTTATATTTCAATTATCACTTACGGAAAAAGGGCAGGTCGCCCTGCAGTTCAACCTCAAAATGTGGGTCTCACAATCTCGCAAAATAAGCCAATCAACAAACGCAACTGAACTTATTAGCATAATAATCTTAGTTTAAATCCATCTCCATCTGACAGAATAAAATAGCTACCTCCGGGTGGTACTGGAGTCTGTAAAATAGCTAGCCACCATTTCCTGCTCTTTTATTATTTTAGGTATCCACATCAGTTTTGAACTAAAGTGCCAGGCTCCAAGCTACTAAATCACAACATCATATACTGAAAGAAAGAAAAAAGAGCCTGGACACACCACATCATATGAACAAAATTCATCTAAAACTGAAATTACTTCCAGTCATCATATACCAACAGATCTGACGATAATGTTTTCTAAGCAAAGAACAACCACATACAGTGCATTAAATCACAGACGAAGAAACATAATGTTGAAGGACTTTTCAAAGAGAGTTGCCTCACCAGCCATTGCGCTGTTGCAGAAACAACACACATCTTTTGACATCCACACATAAGGAGGTCGTCGTGACTCGGGGCAGAGAAACTCACTAGATTGTAGTTGCACGTCAAATGGACATGGTCTCTTGAAGACAAACACTAGACGTCTGGCCTTCTGAAGAAGAACATGCTTCTGCTGATGTGTTCCGATCTGGGAGACCAGTTTGGTTGTCAGGTTCGAGAAAGGATGAGGGGGGAGAGGGGGGTGGGAGGCGGGAAGGGGGAGGGAGTTGCCTCACCGTGGGGAATCACCGGCTGCGGCAGCAGGGAGTGGGCGGCAACGGCGGGGAGCAGGGTGTAGTGCAAGCTGCGAGAATGCATGAACGGTGGCTCAGATCCCGCGCCAGCCCGACCAGCCCCTCGAGCGGAACGCATCAAGGGCCCCGCCTCTCGGTCCACAGCCCGCGCCGCCGCGGACATCCCGAGCCCCGTGGAGTGCGCCGCTGGCCGCAGGCGCCGCGACGGCGGTGGTCCCGCTCATGGAGTCGTCCATGGCCGCCGCCGCGTGCATCTCCTCGTTGACCCCGACTATCGACCACCGGAACACGAAGAGGAGGGAGGGGCTGGCCAGTGGAGGAGTAGCAGCAGGGCGGCGGCGGGGCTCCTAGGGCGCAGAAGGAGGAAGAGGAGGTGGGAGGAAGCGGCGACGGGTGAGGAAGGAAGGAGCGAGGGGCGTACGTGGGGCTGTGGATTGGGGCTGTGGATGGGTGGGGAGAGAGGGAGGGGATAACCCCATAGTTTTTTTTACCTGGAAAAATTAACCCCATCTCTTTGCCATCTGCCAGCAGATGGCAAAGAATCTTTGCCATCTGCTGGCAGATGGCAAAGAGGTGGGGCTGGTACGTCGTTACACTCTTGAAGGCCACGGGATTTGCCAACCTCTTTGCCATCTGCTGGCAGATGGCAAAGATTATTTGCCATCCACTAGCAGATGGCAAAGAATTGGCTGATGGCAACCATGTTCTTTGCCGTCTGTCAGTTCTTTGCCATCTGTTTTTTATAAGCAGATGGCAAAGACGTTCTTTGCCATCAGCTGGCAGATGGTAAAGAGCTGGCTGATGGCAAATTCCCTGTTTCCAGTAGTGTAACATGTATAAGTCATGAAGAAAGCAGTAGCAACATACTAAACGATCAAGTGCTAAGGCTAACGGAATGGGTCAAGTCAATCACATCATTCTCCTAATGATGTGATCTCGTTAATCAAATGACAACTCTTTTGTTCATGGCTAGGAAACATAACCATCTTTGATAAACGAGCTAGTCAAGTAGAGGCATACTAGTGACAATATGTTTGTCTATGTATTCACACATGTATTATGTTTCCGGTTAATATAATTCTAGCGTGAATAATAAAAATTTATCATGATATAAGGAAATAAATAATAACTTTATTATTGCCTCTAGGGCATATTTCCTTCAGTCTCCCACTTGCACTAGAGTTAATAATCTAGTTCACATCATCATGTGATTCAACACCAATATTCACATCTGTATGTGATTAACACCCATAGTTCACATCGTCATGTGACCAACACCCAAAGGGTTTACTAGAGTCAATAATCTAGTTCACATCGCTATGTGATTAACACCCAAAGAGTACTAAGGTATGATCATGTTTTGCTCATGAGAGAAGTTTAGTCAACGGGTCTGTCACATTCAGAGCCGTATGTATTCTGCAAATATTCTATGTCTACAATGCTCTGCACGGAGCTACTCTAGCTTATTGCTTCCACTTTCAATATGTATCCAGATTGAGACTTAGAGTCATCTGGATTAGTGTAAAAGTTTGCACCGATGTAACTTTTATGACGAACTCTTTTATCACCTCCATAATCGAGAAACATCTCCTTAGTCCTCACTAAGGATATTCTTGACCGCTGTCCAGTGATCTACTATTAGATCAAAATTGTATTCCTTTGCCAAATTCAGAGCAAGGTATACAATAGGTCTGGTCCATAGCATGGCATACTTTTATATAACCTATGACTGATGCATAGGGAATGACTTTCATTCTCTTTCTATTTTCTGCCGTGGTCGGGATTTGAGTCTTACTCAATTTCATACCTTTGCAACACAGGCAAGAACTCTTTCTTTGACTGTTCCATTTTGAACTACTTCAAAATCTTGTCAAGGTATGTACTCGTTGAAAATCTTATCAAGCGTCTTGATCTATCTCTATAGATCTTGATGCTCAATGTGTAAGCAGCTTTACTGAGGTCTTTCTTTGAAAAACTCTTTTCAAACACTCCTTTATGCTTTGCAGAAAAATTCTACATCATTTCCGATGAACAATATGTTATTCACACATTCTTATCAGAGAGTTTGTAGTGCTCCCACTCACTTTCTTGTAAATACGGGTCTTTCCAAAAGTCTGTATAAAACCATATGCTTTGATCAACTCATCAAAGTGTATATTCCAACTCCGAGATGCTTGCACCAGTCCATTGATGGATCGCTGGAGCTTGCACATTTTGTTAGCACTTTTAGGATTGACAAAACCTTCTGGTTGTATCATATACAACACTTCTTTAAGAAATATCCATTTGCCAGATTTCATAAAATGTGGCAATTGCTAACATGATTCGGACAGACTTAAGCATCGTTACAAGTGAGAAAATCTCATCATATTCAACACCTTGAACTTGTCGAAAACCTTTCGCAACAAGTCGAGCTTAGTAGATAGTAACACTACTATCAGTGTCCGTCTTCCTCTTGAAGATCCATTTATTTAACATGGCTTGCTGATCATCGAGCAAGTCAATCAAAGTCCATACTTTGTTCTCATACATGGATCATATCTCAGATTTTATGGCCTCAAGCCATTTCACGGAATCTGGGCTCATCATCGCTTCCTCATAGTTCGTAGGTTTATCATGGTCTAGTAACATGACTTCCAGAATAGGATTGTCGTCCCACTCTGGTGCCGATCTTACTCTGGTAGACCTACGAGGTTCAGTAGTAACTTGATCTGAAGTTTCATGATCAATATCATTAGCTTCCTCACTGATTGGTGTAGTTGTCACAGGAACCGGTTCTTGTGAAGAACTACTTTCCAATAAGGGAGCAGGTACAGTTACCTCATCAAGTTCTACTTTCCTCCCACTCACTTCTTTCAAGAGAAACTCCTTCTCTAGAAAGGATCCATCTTAGCAACGAATAACTTGCCTTCGTATCTGTGATAGAAGGTGTACCCAATAGTTTCCTTTGGGTATTCTATGAAGACTCACTTCTCTGATTTGGGTTCGAGCTTATTAGGTTGAAACTTTTTCACATAAGCATCGCAGTCCCAAACTTTAAGAAACGACAACTTTGGTTTCTCGCCAAACCACAGTTCATAAGGCGTCGTCTCAAACGGATTTTGATGGTGCCCTATTTAAAGTGAATGCAACTGTCTCTAATGCATAACACCAAAACGATAGTGGTAAATCGGTAAGATACATCATAGATCGCACCATATTCAATAAAGTGCGGTTATGACGTTCGGACACACCATTACGCTGTGGTGTTCCATGTGGCGTGAGCTTTGAAACTATTCCACATTGTTTTATATGAAGGCCAAACTCATAACTCAAATATTCTTCTTCATGATCAGATCGTAGAAACTTTATTTTCTTGTTACGATGGTTCTCCACTTCACTCTGAAATTCTTTGAACTTTTCAAATGTTTCAGACTTGTGTTTCATTAAGTAGATATACCCATATCTGCTCAAATCATCTGTGAAGGTCAGAAAATAACAATACTCGCCACGAGCATCAACACTCATTGGATCGCATACATCGGTATGTATTATTTCCAATAAATCAGTAGCTCGTTCCATTGTTCCGAAGAACGGAGTTTTAGTCATCTTGCCCAAAAGGCACGGTTCGCAAGCATCAAATGATTCATAATCAAGTGATTCCAAAAACCCATCAGCATGGAGTTTCTTCATGCATTTTACACCGATATGACCCAAAACGGCAGTGCCACAAATAAGTTGCACTATCATTATCAACTTTGCATCTTTTGGCATCAATATTATAAATATGTGTATCACTACGATCGAGATCCAACAAACTATTTTCATTGGGTGTATGACGATTGAAGGTTTTATTCATGTAAACAGAACAACAATTATTCTCTGACTTTAAATGAATTCATCGTATTGCAATAAACATGATCAAATCATATTCATGCTCAACGCAAACGCCAAATAACATTTATTTAGGTTTAACATTAATCCCGAAAGTATAGGGAGTGTGCGATGATGATCATATCAATCTTGGAACCACTTCCAACACACATCATCACTTCACCCTCAACTAGTCTCTATTTATTCTGTAACTCCTGTTTCGAGTTACTAATTTTTAGCAACCGAACAAGTATCAAATACTCAGGGGCTACTATAAACACTAGTAAGGCACACATCAATAACTTGTATATCAAATATACCCTTGTTCACTTTGCCATCCTTCTTATCCACCAAATATTCGGGGCATTTCCGCTTCCAGTGACCATTTCCTTTGCAGTGTAAGCACTCAGTTTCAGGCTTTGGTCCAGCTTTGGGCTTCTTCGCGGGAGTGACAACTTGCTTGTCATTCTACTTGAAGTTCCCTTTCTTTCCCTTTGCCCTTTTCTTGAAACTAGTGATCTTGTCAATCATCAACACTTGATGCTCTTTCTTGATTTCTACCTTCGTCGATTTCAACATCACGAAGAGCTCGGGAATCGTTTTCGTCATCCCTTGCATACTATAGTTCATCACAAAGTTCTACTAACTTGGTGATGGTGACTAGAGAACTCTGCCAATCACTATCTTATCTAGAAGATTAACTCCCACTTGATTCAAGCGGTTGTAGTACTCAGACAATCTAAGTACTTGCTCACTAGTTGAGCAATTCTCCTCCATCTTTTAGGCGAAGTATTTGTCAAAGGTCTCATACCTCTTGACACGGGCATGAGTCTGAAATACCAATTTCATCTCATGGAACATCTCATATGTTTCGTGACGTTTCAAAAACGTTTTTGTAGTCCCGGTTCTAAGCCATAAAGCATGGTGCACAAAACTATCAAGTAGTCATCATATTGAGCTAGCCAAACATTCATAACGTCTGCATCTGCTCCTGTAATAGGTTTGTCACCTAGCGGTGCATCAAGGACATAATTCTTCTGTGCAACAATGAGGATAAACCTCAGATCACGGACCTAGTCCGCATCATTGCTACTAACATTTTTCAACATAGTTTTTCTCTAGGAACATATAAAAACATAGGGAAGCTATAACGTGAGCTATTGATCTACAACATAATCTGCAAAATACTACCAGGACTAAGTTCATGATAAATTAAAGTTCAATTAATCATATTACTTAAGAACTCCCACTTAGACAGACATCTCTCTAGTCATCTAAGTGATCACGTGATCCAAATCAACTAAACCATGTCCGATCATCACGTGAGATGGAGTAGTTTTCAATGGTGAACATCACTATGTTGATCATATCTACTATATGATTCACGTTCGACCTTTCGGTCTCCGTGTTCCGAGGCCATATCTGTATATGCTAGGCTCGTCAAGTTTAACCTGAGTATTCCGCGTGTGCAACTGTTTTGCACCCGTTGTATTTGAAAGTAGAGCCTATCACACCCGATCATCACGTGGTGTCTCAGCACGAAGAACTTTCGCAATGGTGCATACTCAGGGAGAACACTTCTTGATAATTAGTGAGAGATCATCTTAAAATGGTACCACTGAACTAAGCAAAATAAGATGTATAACAGATAAACATCATATGCAATCAAAATATGTGACATGGTATGGCCATGATCATCTTGCGCCTCTGATCTCCATCTCCAAAGTACTGTCATGATCTCTATCGTCACTGGCACGACACCATGATCTTCATCATCTTGATCTATATCAATGTGTCGTCACATGGTCGTCTCGCCAACTATTGCTCTTGCAACTATTGCTATCGCATAGCGATAAAGTAAAGCAATTATTTGGCACTTACATCTTATGCAACAAAGAGACAACCATAGGGCTTCTGTGAGTTGCCGATAACTTCAACAAAACATGATCATCTCATACAACAACTTATATCTCATCACGTCTTGACTATATCACATCACAACATGCCCTGCAAAAACAAGTTAGACGTCCTCTACTTTGTTGTTGCAAGTTTTATGTGGCTGCTACGGGCTGAGCAAGAACCGTTCTTACCTACGCATCAAAACCACAACGATAGTTCGTCAAGTTAGTGTTGTTTTAACCTTCTCAAGGACCGGGCGTAGCCACAATCGGTTCAACTAAAGTTGGAGAAACTGACACCCGCCAGCCACCTGTGTGCAAAGCACGTTGGTAGAACCAGTCTCGCGTAAGCGTACGCGTAATGTCGGTCCGGGCCGCTTCATCCAACAATACCGCTGAACCAAAGTATGACATGCTGGTAAGCAGTATGACTTGTATCACCCACAACTCACTTGTGTTCTACTCATGCATATAACATCTACGCATAAAACCTGGCTCGGATGCCACTGTTGGGGAACATAGTAATTTCAAAAAAATTCCTACACACACGCAAGATCATGATGATGCATAGCAACGAGAGGGGAGAGTGTTGTCCACGTACCCTCGTAGACCGAAAGCGGAAGCGTTATGACAACGCGGTTGATGTAGTCGTACGTCTTCACGGCCCGACCGATCAAGCACCGAAACTACGGCACCTCCGAGTTCTAGCACACATTCAGCTCGATGACGTCCCTCGAACTCCGATCCAGCCAAGTGTCGAGGGAGAGTTCCGTCAGCACGACGGCGTGGTGACGATCTTGATGTTCTACCGTCGCAGGGCTTCGCCTAAGCACCGCTACAATATCATCGAGGAGGACTATGGTGGAGGGAGGCACCGCACACGGCTAAGAGATCAATAATCAATTGTTGTTGTGCCTAGAGGTGCCCCCCTGCCCCCGTATATAAAGGAGCAAGGGGGATGGGCGGGCGGCCTAGGAGGGGGCGCGCCAAGGGGAGTCCTACTCCCACCGGGAGTAGGACTCCCTCCTTCCTTGTTGGAGTAGGAGAAGGGGAAAGAGGGGGAGAGGAAGAAGGAAAAGGGGGCTGCGCCCCTTGTCCAATTCGGACCGGAGGGGGGGCGCAGGCCTCCTTCCTTTTGGCTTCTCTCCTCTATTCCCGTATGGCCCAATAAGGCCCATATACTCCTCGGCGAATTCCCGTAACTCTCCGGTACTTCGAAAAATACCCGAATCACTCGGAACCTTTCCGAAGTCCGAATATAGTCGTCCAATATATCGATATTTATGTCTCGATCATTTCGAGACTCCTCGTCATGTCCCCGATCTCATCCGGGACTCCGAACTCCTTCAGTACATCAAAACTCATAAACTCGTAATATAACTGTCATCGAAACCTTAAGCGTGTGTACTCTACGGGTTCGAGAACAATGTAGACATGACCGAGACATGTCTCCGGTCAATAACCAATAGCGGAACCTGGATGCTCATATTGGCTCCCACATATTCTACGAAGATCTTTATCGGTCAAACCGCATAACAACATACGTTGTTCCCTTTGTCATCGGTATGTTACTTGCCCGAGATTTGATCGTCGGTATCTTAATACCTAGTTCAATCTCGTTACCGGCAAGTCTCTTTACTCGTTACGTAATACATCATCCCGCAACTAACTCATTAGTTGCAATGCTTGCAAGGCTTATAGTGATGTGCATTACCGAGTGGGCCCAGAGATACCTCCCCGACAATCGGAGTGACAAATCCTAATCTCGAAATACGCCAACCCAACATGTACCTTCGGAGACACCTATAGAGCTCCTTTACAATCACCCAGTTACGTTGTGACGTTTGGTAGCACACAAAGTGTTCCTCCGGTAAACGGGAGTTGCATAATCTCATAGTCATAGGAACATGTATAAGTCATGAAGAAAGCAGTAGCAACATACTAAACGATCAAGTGCTAAGGCTAACAGAATGGGTCAAGTCAATCACATCATTCTCCTAATGATGTGATCCCGTTAATCAAATGACAACTCTTTTGTTCATGGCTAGGAAACATAACCATCTTTGATAAACGAGCTAGTCAAGTAGAGGCATACTAGTGACACTATGTTTGTCTATGTATTCACACATGTATTATGTTTCCGGTTAATACAATTCTAGCATGAATAATAAAAATTTATCATGATATAAGGAAATAAATAATAACTTTATAATTGCCTCTAGGGCATATTTCCTTCAGAAGGACCGAGGAAGTCCCTGCAGAATTCAGATGCATACTTCCTGGTGCAACAGCAATCGCTGGAGGATTTAAGCGCCAAACAAGAGAAAGTTAATAAGCTTGCTAAGCATCTTGCTAGCATTATGGGTACCCTGGATATTGTTTCTTGAGATCTTCTGAAGTGGTTTCAGTTCTGGATTTGTTTTGCTGCGGCGTTTGTTTGCACTGGTCGCCAACTTTGACAATGAGTGTATATGATATGCTGCTTTGTTCCCTATATTTGCCCTGGTGGCGAACTTTGAAGCCCAGTGGATGTAATATGTGTAATAGTCGTGATAACCTAGCGTTAGTTGCTTGCTTATTTATTTCCTTGTTGTCTTGTTTATTTGTTTGCTTGTAGTCAGTGCAGTTCTTTTTCCGCGGTTTGCTAGTGGCTGCAATAACCTATTTTTTAAAACTAGACCACAATAACCATGTGCTACATATTTACTGTAGTGACACTGGGCCTCCTAGCGACCGTAGAAACAATGGGCCTTCTACGGGCCGTAGAAACAATGGGCCTTCTACGGGTCGTAGAAACAATGGGCCTTCTATGGGCCATATCACCAATGGGCCTTATAGGGTCGTATGATCGTTTGGCCAAACATGGGCCAATAACAGACCACATTATGGCCGTAAACGGGCTAGGGTTGGAATCGTCCGTTCATGGGCCGACCATAACGGGTCATCGTTAATAGGCCGTATTTGATGACGCTATGAAAACAGCCCAACGTATTAACGGGCCATAAACGGGCCGACTGTAACAATGGGCTGAATTTGGCCCACAAGCAAAAAATGATAGTAACGGGCCGTAAGTAACCGAATGCTGGAAATGAGCCCAAGAATAAATGGGCCCTGAGAAGGCTGAAAGATAACATGGGCTGGAAACGGCCCAATGGAATAATGGGCCGTTAATGGGTATAAAGTGATACACTGTTTATTACGGGCCAGCTTCACCACGGGCCGTTAATGGGCCAAGAGTTACAAAGGGCCTCATATGGGCCAAAAGACGTCATGGGACATACATGGGCCGGAAGTTAAAATGGGTTGGAATCATATTGGACGGCCCATATGACGCTACTAGGCCTAATTTGAATAGGTCGTAACGGGGCCTGGGTTAGCGGGTTGTAGTTGGGCTAATGCGAACAGGCCGTTAACAGGCTTTCAGTTGGCCGGCCCGCCACCTTTTGACCAAGTCAAACGGGCCGGCCTTTTCACAAGAATGGGCCTCTGTTGGGTCATGCCACGTGTCAACGTATCATAGGTGGATGATATCTGTCCCAACAATGAGCCGACACGTGTTTCCTCCAGCCAATGATGATTTTACACGTGGAAAATCCCCATTGGTCGGGGCTGTTAATGGGTTATCGGATCCAAAACCGGACCCGATAGCTTAACGACGTTCCGTTACGGTGGATGCCACGTGTCAATCACCCTTGACAAAAGCACTTATGTGACGCGCGATTTATCGTCATGGAAGTGGACACTTCCGTGATGATAATTTTGGTAATGTCATGGAACACTTCTACGACAGCACAGGTATGACTATCTTGATTCTGTCATAAAATCGTCATGGATGTACATGCATGACAAAAAACACGACCTACTGTGACAAACACGTATCATCATGGAAGTGTATTTTTTGTAGTGACTACAACGATATGACCGAGATGTGTAACTGTGGAGGGGGGCACCGCACACGGCTAAGAGAAACTTTTGTGTGTCTTTGGGGTGCCCCCTCTCACGTATATAAAGGAGAGGGTGAGGAGGTGGCCGACCCAAGGGGGGGCGCCAAGGAGGGGAGTCCTACTTGGACTCCCGGTCCAAGTAGGATTCACCCCCCCCCCCTTCCTATTCCAAGAAGGAGAAGGGGGGAAGGAGAGGGAGAGGGAAAGGAAAGAGGGGGCCGCGCCCCCTCCCCCTAGTCCAATTCGGAATGCCAAGGGGAGGGGTGTGTGCCACCTTGTGGCCTTCCTTCTCTTACTCCCTTATGGCCCATCAATGCCCATAACTTCCCCGGGGGGTTCCGGTAACCACCCGGTACTCCGAAACTTATCTGATACTTCCCGAAACCATTCCGGTGTCCGAATGTAACCTTCCAATATATGAATATTTACCTCTCGGCCATTTCGAGACTCCTCGTCATGTCCGTGATCTCATCCTGGACTCCGAACAAACTTCGGTCATCAAATCACATAACTCATAATACAAATCATCATCGAACGTTAAGCGTGCGGACCCTACTGGTTCGAGAACTATGTAGACATGACCGAGACACATCTCCAGTCAATAACCAAAAGCGTAACCTAGATGCTCATATTGTCTCCCACATATTCTATGAAGATCTTTATCGGTCAAACCGCATAACAACATACGTTGTTCCCTTTGTCATCGGTATGTTACTTGCCCGAGATTCGATCGTCGGTATCATCATACCTAGTTCAATCTCGTTACCGGCAAGTCTCTTTACTCGTTCCGTAATGCATCATCCCGTAACTAACTCATTAGTCACATTGCTTGCAAGTCTTATAGTGATGAGCATTACTGAGAGGGCCCAGAGATACCTCTCCGATACACGGAGTGACAAATCCTAATCTTGATCTATGCCAACCCAACAAACACCTTCAGAGATACCTGTAGAGCATCTTTATAATCACCCAATTACGTTGTGACGTTTGATAGCACACAAGGTGTTCCTCTGGTATTCGGGAGTTGCATAATCTCATAGTTAGAGGAACATGTATAAGTCATGAAGAAAGCAATAGCAATAAAACTAAACAATCATTATGCTAAGCTAACGGATGGGTCTTGTCCATCACATTATTCTCTAATGATGTGATCACGTTCATCAAATGACAACACATGTCTATGGCTAGGAAACTTAACCATCTTTGATTAACGAGCTAGTCAAGTAGAGGCATACTAGGGACACTATTGTTTTGTCTATGTATTCGCACATGTACTAAGTTTCCGGTTAATACAATTCTAGCATGAATAATAAACATTTATCATGATATAAGGAAATATAAATAACAACTTTATTATTGCCTCAAGGGCATATTTCCTTGAACTGCATCTATAGCTAATACTCCACCTAAGAATGCTATCCATCATGCGTCACAAAGTATTAAGTAAAATAGAGTATTCAATAAGTAATTAAGTATGATGACATGATATAGATAGTATATTTTATTGACCCTGCATTCAAAGGAAAAATACACAATTATCTTTTTTATCCTTAGTGGAACAACACAATACAAGTCCTTTTCACTTTTTGTCACTGAAGTAGATTACTTGCAATATTGAACCCAGCTAACATACACAACTCCTCTTGGACACCATTCGTCTAAACATGGCAAATGCAAGACTAATAGATCGGAGAGCATATATGTCTATAAATTTTGCAACAAAGAACTCAAAATAATCCAAAATAAATAAATCATATAGATCTGAGCATAAAGTGAAAATTCAACACACCGCAACAAACAAACCAATAAAGATTACATCATATGGATCACAATCATGTGATCATTGTATTGAAAAACAAGGGAGAGATGGCCATCTAGCTGATGATATGTATCCATAGTAGAAAGAAAACTACTCACAGGTGATCATAGTGGAAGCAATGTTGATGTAGATGGCTACTGTGATGAATTTCCCCTCCGACAGAATACCGAAAAAGACCTCCAACTTGGATCACGGTGAAACAGAGGTGTGCGGCGACAGAAAAGTTCCCCGATAATTATTTTTAGGGTTTTTGGGAGTATTTAAAGGCGGTGAAAGAAATATGCGACGGAGAGGCCTCCCATGGGGCCCACGAGGGCACCCCTTGCCATGTGGGGCCCATAGGGGTCCCTCACGGCTGGCTCCGATGCTCACTGGAAGCTTCCTCACACGAAAAAACTGCAATTTTCCTATTTTTTTAGCTCTATAAAATTGATTTTCCTGAAAGTCTAGAAACAAGCAGAAAAACAACAATTGACACTGGTCACTAGATTGATGGGTTAGTTTGGAGAAATAATGTGTGAAAACTATACAAATGTGATATACAATAGCATGAAGCAATAAAAAATTATATATACATTTGGGACATATTACGCGGCACCGGCCGATGGTGTGTTCATCCGAGGACTCAGTCGATGGCAATCCCTGACGAAGATGCACTCCAGATCCTGCGTGCTCGGGGGAGGAAGGAATGGAAAATGAAGAGCGATGAAGGACAAATCAAGGACAAAGAGAAGGGAAATATCTACACCTCGAGGTACTATCTCACCATCAGTGGTTTATGGTTTATACAAGGGCTTGCGCTCTTGAGAAACTAGAGGCAGGTCATAATAACAACCGCCTTAACGTCATACTAGAGGCAATTCTAGAATACTAACCGCCTCCATTATTTTTGACCATAAAAATAACCGCTTCCATGGGCTGCTTCTAATGCCCATTTTGTACTAGTGGTATATGATATCCCACAAGTGCAAGGATAAATTGTAGATCTTTCTGAGAAGTAAGAGTGTCGAACGCAATGAAAAACAGAAGGAATTATAGTGTGGAAATCAGCTATGAATAACTGCAAATGTTGAAAACTGTGGTGGTTGTGTTGTTTGATGGTTAAACAGTTGCAAGTATGTAAAAGAACAATATAAGTAAATATTTGCAGTAAGTTGCCTAATTCCCAAGCGTTCTAAACACAAGTCGGTGGTGTTTCTTATATGGACTAAATCGTTCTTAGTGACGACATGAATATCACCTAGTTGTTAATTTCATAATCATTTGTGCTGATCCTGTTGCTTGATAGTTGTTTTATGGATAGAACCTAAGCCTATATGTTGCAAAGCCATTAACTCACACATACTCATGAGTATACCTTTAGCAAGCATCCAGGACTATTAAGAATTATTAAGGCAAAGTCTAACAATAGCTTTAAGATTCGGGATCCCTATTCAACCCTCATGTTATAGCTCATAAATTCAATGGCCAGTATTTTTTTCACTTCAGCCTCCTCTCCTAGACATATTATAACACAATGATCTCCTGTAGGTACATAAAGGTGAAGTGACATATACTCAACACTCAGACATCACCACTAAAGAATTACACCAAAATATATAATCAAACATCAACCTTTATTGCAAATTTGTACGACGGGCTTTCTCCCATGTCTTCAATAACATGGTGCAGCTACTCACAAGCATCATAATGGACATGACCGATGTGTATGAATATGCATGAAAATTTGAAGCATAAATATTTCACCAATAAAACACAAGGCATGAACTACTAAACAACAATTAACATTGGAAAGTGATTCTGGCAACAGAACTACACCAATTTTTCATAGACGGTAATAGGTGGATACCGGGGCTAGTGTTTTAGATGGAGATTGTGATGATGCATTCAATGAAGATGTTGCCCACAACACCTTGGTTTTGGTGACAATGATTGCTTTCATTTCCCCCGCCGGAGGGCCCCGGTGGGGTAAACACTTCGGGAAGAGCAAGTAGGGTTCTCTATTCCATCCCTACGGTGAAAAATTATGTCAAAAATATGTTTGTGTTTTTTTGGAAGATGGCGGCGATATTTCACCGAGAGGGCACCCGGGCTCTCATGGGCCGCCCACACCCAAGCCAAGCACCTACATCCAGGGCATCTGGGCTGCCCGTGTGGGCCTCACGGGCACCTCTAGGCCATCTCATGGCCTTGGTGCTCTTTTGGCCCAAAAAGTTCCATCATATTTTTGCTTTATTTTTTCCTGTTCCCGGAAAGTGTTTTTTTTAATATCCCTTATTTCAATTTCTGACAGCTTTTTCGCCCCCTCCCCCTCTACTGAATTTTTCCAATATAAGACAAAATGGTGATTGAATGTGCATAATAAATGAGAAATTTCTTTTATGAATTTGTGATGCAAACCAAACTTATTAGCTCCCCAAAGCTTAGACGTTCCCTTGTTCTCAAGAAAAATCAAGTTTTACGAACATGGCCACAAGTTTATAAAATGAGATGTCAATAACAAAGAATATGAACATATCAACACCACAATTATTTACATAATTACCCATACTAGCATACCATGCCCTCTCCATAAATGTACCTAATGTGGGTCATGACACCCTACCTTTTATTACAAACCCTATGGTTAAAAGCGACCCAGTATGCCAAACTATACCCAAATCATGCAACAGTTTCAATCACCTCAATCTTTAAGAAGGGTTCATGTGAGAGCTTGGATTGGCAAATGACACATGCTCAACTACCTTTTGTGTCTTCACAGAATAAACTAGGGGTCATGTAAACAGATTTTTAGGACAACCTTATTTAGACCAAGCATAAAGAAGGTTAAAGTTTCAATAAATTATTTTGTTTTGACTACTCACATTCATCTTATAGACTTTGCCAAGCTACTAGTTCCATAATTTACTTCCAGTGTGCACGAAATTTTCTCAATGTATGGGATACTTCCCATGTGTAGTTTGTTTCAATATGTATAAAATGTGTTTCCAGTAGGGAAACGTTTCCCCACGGTGCGCCGGCCGAATCATTGGGCCGGTCGCACCGCTCGCTCCGTGACTTGCTTCCTCTGTAAGTAGGCCCACCACCGAATGACCACCTCTCACGTTATCTTATCTCTTCAGGAACAACGCCAACCGCTCATAACGCATCTCGTCTACACCGCAACCTCCGCTCTCCCCCTTTTCTTCCTCTCTGTAGATGCTCGCGCCTCCCCCACCATGGCCATCGCGCCTCCCCCACCGGCGACTGGCTGTGCCGCCAGCCATGGCCATCGCGCCTCCCCCACCGGCGACTGGCTGTGCCGCCAGCCATGGCCACCGCGCCTCCCCACCGTGGCTGCCCCCACCCCGCCCCCTCACTCCCCACCAGCGACTAGTGCTGCCAACCAATCCCCACCAGCGCTGCCGATGACGGCGACAAGTGATGGAGAGCCGTGGCGGCCGGCGTTGGAGCGTTGCAACCACAGCGACAAGTGATGGAGATCCAGCCTTTCTTTTCTTGGAAGCAGCCCCAGTTTTTGCTACCAACGCCCTTGCCTTTTGCTGGAACTAGTGTAAGATTTTGCTACCACCATGTTTGTTTTTTGATGGAACCAACCCAAGTTTTTGCTGCCTTGCCATTTGCTTTTTGGTACAACCAGTGTACAATTTTGCTACTACTATCTTCAGTTTTTGTTGAAACCAATCAATTTTTTTGCTACCACCATGTTCTTTTTTGATGGAACCAACCCAAAATTTTGCTACCATGTCATTTGCTTTTGGTACAACCAGTGTACAATTTTGCTACCATCATCTTTGGTTTTTGCTGGAACCAGTCAATTTTTGTGCTACCATGTATTTTTGGTGGAACCAGTGCATCACTTTTTTTGCTACCACCGTTTGAGTTTTTGCTACAACCAATGTTCTCAATTGCTACATCCATTTACATGACACACATCACGGCGTCATGTAATTTGCTAGAACCAGCAAACATTTGTTCGAAGCAGCATGATTTTTTGTTCAAACTGGCGTTTCTTTTTGCTGGAACTAACTAATTTGTTTGCTACAAATCGACTACTGAAGTTTTTCTGCTGCTGAGATTTTTGCTGGAACCATTATTTTTTTTGCTGGAACCGGCAAATCTTTTTGCTTCAACCCAACACTTGAGGTTTTTGTTGCTTTTTTTGCTAGACATGGTGGTACAAGTCAACAACGGCGGCGAGCCGGAGACGGGACGGCGAGCTGGAGACGGGGACGTCGGGGACGCTGCAACCATGATGACAGCGCGCTGGAACCCTCCTATGTGTGAGTTACAACCATGGCAAGCGAAGGCAGCCGAGGCAAGTGACGTGCACGAGCGACGGACGAGCGGCAGGCGAGCGCGGGTGACAGGCGCGGTGGCAAGGGTGGCAAGCAAGCACGGGAAGACGAGGAGAAGGGCGGGCGGCCGGCGAGCGCTCGGGATCTGGCATGTGCGCGCACTGCCTTTTTTCCTTGTTTCCTGTGCGTTTGACTTTTGAAACAAAGTAATCAGACGGTTGGAAAAGTATGTATCGGGTGGCTGTAGCTTGACCGGCCCAACTGTTCGGCCGGTGCGCCGGCGCCTATCAGCGCCCGTACTTTCTTTGATGTGACAAAAACTTGCGTCCAATGGAAATGCGGAATGGTTTGTTTGTTTCTGGTAGCACTAAATTTTGCTTCGGCCAGCTCCATGGCAACTGAATTTTGTTCTGATCTAATAGAAATTTGTGAACGGTGTTATGACGCGAAATTGCCAATGCCACTACTACTTGCCAACATTACCGTGCTTTGTCTGTTCATATAAAATGTTTCCGACAATCAACATATTTGCTTCTTTCAAATCACCAACATTAGTACATTACAATGCTTGACATATCCATATAACATTTGCGTACATGCTGCAAATTTGCTTCCATCCACTAGCAAATACTCCTACATACGTAGAACATAATTACAGCAACATTATCATGGAAGATCTTACATGCACTGCAAACTCCCGGCCACAACACACTCTGCATCATTGTAGCATCCTTGGCAACACGATTGTAATCTGGTGCAACAAAATAATGTCTGTCTAATAGAAATGTCGATGAAACAAAAAAAAAATCACCCAAGAAGCAGCACACATTGACCGAAGCACATAGGTGTAGTGGTTGAAACACAACGTTTGTACAATAAAAGAAGCACATAATGACAATGGTTGAAGCAAAATAATCACTGCAATACAGACATATGCCACTAATAAAATCAGAAAACACGGCTAGCACAAAGAAATATATTGATGCTGTCATAATATATATGACATGCACGGGAAGTACAGTAAATTTAATTTTGCAAATTGGTATGCTTGCTGTGCAAAATTTGGGTGCAGAAATTTGTCGTGCGTTAAACATTGCTGTTTTACCGCAAAAAACATCTCTATGTTAGAAGCACACTGCAGAAATCAAGAATCCATGATTAACAAGAAGTGAAAGCATATATAATTAAATTTGCTAATTTACATGTTCGCGGCAGAGCATTCATACATTAGAAGCACATCCGAGGAACCACCAAGTGTCCAAGTCATTGACTTGTGGGTTTTTTAAATTTGCCATGCACCCATACCCTTTGCATGTTCTTGCCATTCTTTCTATTCACTGATCTGACACAGCAGTATTCCAGCTCCAACTGCACACAGATAAGCAAATACATGTGAGCGTCTTATAAGCTGTAGACACGTACTAAAAAATGGAACTGAAGCAAACGACCTAAGAAAATGAAGGAAATGAAAAGAGTAAGTATTAATTAGATAAAGCAGGGCAATTTTAGAAGCTTGTTGATGAAATTTGGGATTGGAACCACATTTTGTTTAGTATAAGTCTATAATTCCAAACTACAATTAAAATTAAGGCGTAAAGAATAATTTTGACATACAATTATGGTACATTAACTATGATCCACACAAAAGATAATGTCAGCGAACATAAAGAACAATCAACAAATCATGCCTATATGGTTTGCTGACAGTTGCATACTGGTCAGCGTGACCCTGGACCTACTGTGGTGGTAAATAGGGGCAGATAGGAACTTAATATATTCCTTGTGATACTGGTTTGTTTCAATAGGCAGTCCCTAACAACAGGTATCTAGAACACAGCTGAATACAACGACTCTACAAGATAAAATGAATAGATGAAATGAAATTGGCAACTAGCTAAAACTGTCCTGTGCATGGACATCTTCATGTGCCAGATGCAGCTGCTACCGACTCATGGTGCACTACTGTTCAAAGTAACCTTCGATATCAAATCATTGAGATTTTAGAGTTACCTCTAGTAGTCCAGCAGCATGAAAGAGTTCTCTTACAGTGTCTAATGAGAAGAAATATGAATAGGTGCCATCAGAACGCATATATTCCCGAAATCCCACTCTTTGGTGAGGCAAGAATCGAAGCATTGTCATGTCATAAACGCCTATAATATGAAAACAAGAAGAGTTGTCAGCAAATGATTGCTTATAAATAAATTATACAAGTTAATACCATGTCTGAGATGTTACCATAATCCCTGAACAAAACAAGGCCACCTGGTTTCAGAACAGACACGCAACGCTCTAGAGTAGCTGGAATTGTGTTGAAGGGTATGGCTGACAACGTAAATATCTGTCAACAAAAAGACAGTATTTATAACAAGGTATATATGTGAGCACCAATAGTGAAGGATTGGATTTCCCATTTAATAAATCCGGAATTAGATTTTTAACACAACTTTTGAAAATAGAAATGCGACCACACCACAGTGTCAAATTTAGAAGTATAAGTGAGCTGAATCTAACGCTGATGCAGATGCTCTGGCTGAAGGGAAGGAGAATGATAGATGGCAGAACAAAATTCACCAACCATGGTAATAAAATCTATGCCACGAACACAACACTCATCTTCTTTCAGTGAGATTGGGTTTTTTCCCCTTGTATGAAGATGACTTGAATCTGGAAGGAATAACATAGATGAGTTCAATATTACGTGAAAAGAAATTTTCAAATAGAAGAACATATAAACAAACCAAGTACCTAGTGAGAGCTCGACAACCTTTCCGTTTGAACTTTGACAATATTTGCAGAACAACCAACCTGGAAGTTTTTCTTTAGAAACATCCAACAAAAAAGGGTGGAACCTATCCTTGGCATCAACTCCCTGTGTATTACACACAATCTCATTTGCTTTCTCTAGAGTGTCTTCACTACAGTCACAAGCATAGACAGTGATGCTTGGACTACATCTGCAGGAATCATTCATTATGACTGTCATCATCATTATAGTCCTTGTGTATTCAAGTATGACTGTTGGTCAACTACGAAAGCTTGCAGATTTACTTTATCCATGTGTTCTGTTCTAAATGCCTAATAGAATCAGTGCCATGAGCGCACAGAAAGAAAAACAAAGGTTTGCATTGCATGCGATAAACTGAAGAAAGAGGGAATTACCAGGATTGGCACACCAAAATATTAAATAATGGCAATGAAAGCACCATGTGTCGCATGCAAACAAAGAACTGCACAAAATGCTATACTTCAGGATTATATATGCACAGGCATCTTGCAGCCTCTCCTGGTTCCATCCAGACCTTAGACAGTAGTAACTATTTTACTTCATCAAAAGCCTTCCATTGCCTAACAAAGGTCTTATAATTTTGGTGGTCGTCATCTACTCATCTTGTTCATAAGTTTATTAAGTACTGCTCACCCCTTAAGTATACTCTTTTACATATACAAATTTCCAGTATTCCTTGAAATGCGTAAAAGGTTCACGGTATGCCACAATCCACAAGTCTTAATATCAGATAGCCAAACAGAGTAGCTGCTCAATTGCAGATCGGCTCTGTTCACCACCTCAATTTGACTGCCAAACAGAGCAGTTCAACCAATGTCTAGAAGGATATAGTTATTGTTCAGTGCACTCATGTCCAATGAATTGGGACCAAGTACTAAACATGAGCTGATTCAGTGGGCAGGTCTGCTAGCATCTATCCATTGCAATCTGGAAGGATGGCACGAGCTTAGGCAATGACTACCTGGCTATATAAGCCAAGGATGGTGTGTTGTATTTTTTTTTAGCTTTACAGTAGTACAAAGCCCCAATGCAACTTTTCCTTATTTATATATATGGTGTGTTGTAATGGAACGAACCAATTAAATGTTGCAATCGCATCGCCAACCCCCTTCCTTCCTCTCGAACCTACTCTGTTTTTCCTGAACCCCCACTTTGATCTCCCTCTTTGTCAAAGTCATCCCTGACAATCGTTGCATGTACCTTGATGAATGCTCATATTCAAAGCTAGCCGTGGGCTTGCGGCTATAAGACTACTGCAATATGATACAATAAACATTCTGCACTGAGAGAACCTATTACCAATAGATTGCTTTTACTGAAATGAAATTACAGATCCGAGAACATTACCGTAGAATGGGGACAACAGTGCTTCCATTCCCACACCCCACCTCTAAAACCTTTGCACATCCTTTGCTGTTAAGCAGTTCAGGAAATTCCTTCAGCAAATACCTTCTTTCCTAACAAAGTGAGATGGGATCTTAAATTGATTTGCGGGAACTAATGAGACGAACAAAGTCCTACTACATTAGTTCACATAAATATTTGCCTAGTAATCAATAAGGTAATGTATAACACTTTAATTTGATTTTTCCAAAGCTTATGGGTAAACAAAAAGCAGAAAATGAAAAAAAAGGTATTAGTAATTTAGTATACAGACAAGATGCTGCTGACACCAGAGTCCTTGGTGTACATATTGGTATACACACATGGCCACATCATACATCATCACCAAAGTAAAAGTTCCCATTCCATAAGAATGAACAAACGGACCATCTTGTGGTATAATTTGGTGATAATGGTAGAGAGTGTCGAACACTGCTACTCAGGAAATAGTTTCATTCTAATTGCTCATTCGACGCTTTAGTTATAGTCTGTCTTCACTCATGAAAAAAATGGGAAGGAAAGTAACCTAGTCTCCCTTCTCTCGCCTTGTGGAGCACACATGCACTGTTACTTTGCTGATGTTTTTTTTTTGATACTTTATTGATGTTTTTTCTAGCTGCACGGCTTGACTCCAAAGAAGTGCAGTCGTTTGCCCGATAAAGAAATGCAACCTTGCACTAGTCCATGAATCTGAACATTTCTCTACCAATGTGATCTAGTTCATATTCCTACCGAATCAATAGGTGAAATACAATAAGAAGGTATTTTGCACAAGGGGGCGAGGAGAGAAGGGGAAATAAGGAACCTTGAAGAACTTGCCGGAGGCGTGGCGGCGGTGGAAGCTTCTCCAGGCCTCCGATGACGGTGGCTGCGGCGAGGCGGTGGTCGTGGGGAAAGGGGACAGGTGGTAGGAGAAGGAAGGGTTGGCTTCCACATCCGCCCGGAGGTCCTCCCACTCGAAGTCGTGGCAATGGTACTCGGCCTCCGCCTCTTTCTTGGTGATCCCCCGTTCACCACCCCCGTCCATGGCAGTCACCGTCTTTCTTCGCTGCGACCTTCAGCGAACTCGCCTCAATCGGGGGCGGCGGCGCTGGGTCGGCGATGAGGACTAAAGAGGTGCGGGGAAGAAAAGAACTGGCTGGTTGCGCAGTAACGAGGAAACGGCGCCGTCGGCCAGCGAGGCCAAGATTGGAGAGCAGGAGCGGCGGAGGTGGGGGGCAGAGCATGTAGATCGGTAGGTTCAGGTCGAGAACATATCCGGTGAACGTTCAGGGTCATATGAAATGAAATGAAATGCCATGCATCTCATTCTAGGAAAAAGAAATGTCATTTGGTTTATACGATATGAATCTTTTAATTAGGTTTGAGTTTTCCTTTTTGAAATGTGAAGGATCAGTACCAATTCTACATAGAAATATGAATTCATTCTTACAAACCAAAGAGATTTAAAGAAATAAAAATTCTAAACGAATCCTATAATATACTCCCTCCGTCCAGAAATACTTGTCATTGAAATGGATGTATCTAGATGTATTTTAGTTCTAGATACATCAGTTTTCATCCATTTTGATGACGAGTAATTCCGGACGGAGGGAGTACAATTCTAACAAAATTCTTGTAAATCAAAGGAATACCATTTTCTCATTTTGATAACCGTTAGATCAAGGAACCGGACGCACCCATAGATCACATGGCGTGTTGCTGCAGCGGCGGATCTAGCCCAATGAGTCAAGGAGGGCCAAATGTGATACTGTTCATATAAACTTGTTTTTGTAATATTTTTTAACTTTTTGTTATGATATAAAGGCTGTTGGCAAATTCATCACTGGTTTGCAGTATCCGATACTGAGTTGCTGCAACGGTTTATGTGTCGTCGAGTTCGTCACACATTCGTGACGGTTTGCGTTTCGACAATTGGTGACGGTTTGCATTTCTTTTCCGGGATGATGCCCTAGCTGTTCGAATGTTGCCTTTCTACCAGCAGTTTTCAATTTCAATTTCAGACTTGGACAAGCACAATTTGTACATATATATGTGTTCTCCGGGGCCTTTAGGGTGGACTATTCGGATGTGCAAGTTCCGCATAAAATGGCTAGTTTCCAACCCCATTTATGAATACGCCTTCCCACTTTGGATAGGGTACTCCTTGTTCATTCTATTCCGGATCTACTTCGTCCAAGCTTTCTCCACTCTCTGCCAACCCTAGTCATTTGATTTTTTTTGTAGAGATTTTAGAGAGGAGCTAACTCTAGCAAGGTCCATCCATTACCCTCTGTTTGACCATTCACTTTCTTGTTTGAGCAAGATTTGAAGCTTAACACTTGTCTTGTTATTCTTGAAAGTTGGATACTCCTGAGTGGTAGGACTCATCGATGAGAATCCGAGCTTATTGTATGGATTTTGTGGCCACCCCAAGGTCAACAACTAGTGGTTGAGCATCGCCTTTGTGGTGGTGCTCAAGAAGAGAATGGGTCTTTGTGGTGTTGGGAATCCTTTGTGGTGCCCCAGCTCTCAAATGGTGATTAGCTTCCCTTTAAAGAAGTGAACATTGGGATACATCTTCGTCTCTGCATGACTTGGTTATTTCTATAAGTGTAAGGGCATATTTCTCCCTATGTGGTTTTGGTGATTGATGATAATGCATTTGCGGACTAATCGTGTGCATTGAGCATTTCAGATATCTCATGTCTAGGCACAAGACGATTCGGTGCCCCTCGGAGCCTAGTGAAGACGGCATTTCTCTACGTTTCTTTTCGGTGGATTTGAGTCGTAGGAAAGTCGTACTATTAAGAGGGGGTCCGCTTCGAAAAGGTTAGGGTGGAATCAACACGTACATGTATGTTCCTTTGCACCACCTTTCCTTTGCTTCTTTGGAGCACCGACCATTTATCCGTGTCTTTACAAAATGAAGGACTCCAAAGTGTGCAGGGAGCGGTAATTTTATTAGTACGTGTCTCCCCAGCCTAGACAAACACTGCCTTTCGGTAATACCGTAAGGACATGCGGTAGTACCGCTCAGGCGGTTCTACCACTCGTTGCTTTAATGCATCAGGGCCTCGTCTGGTCTCTGCCGCAGGAGCGGTAGTACCATACCATCGAGTGGTAGTACCACAAGGCCTTGCGGTAGTACCACAAGTCAGTGCGTTAGTACCGCATGTCGTGGGCTGAGTTAGTGGGTAACGGTTGGATCTTCCTCTCACTATATAAGGGGGGTCTTCTTCCCCCAAGCTGACCACCTCTTCCCTCCCCAAGCTCCATTTTCGCCCAATCTCTCTCCCTAGCCAATCAAACTTGTTGATTCTCTAGGGATTGGTTGAGAAGGCCCCGATCTACACTTCCACCAAGAGAAATTTGATTCCCCCCACTAATCCCTTGCGGATCTTGTTACTCTTGGGTGTTTGAGCACCCTAGACGGTTGAGGTCGCCTCGGAGCCATATTCCATCATGGTGAAGCTTCGTGGTGTCGTTGGGAGCCTCCAATTAAGTTGTGGAGATTGCCCCACCGCCTTCAAGGGCACCAATAGTGGAATCACGACATCTCACATTGTGTGAGGGCGTGAGGAGAATACAGTGGCCCTGGTGGCTTCTTGGGGAGCATTGTGCCTCCACACCGCTCCAACGGAGACGTACTTCCTCTCAAAGGAAAGGAACTTTGGTAACACATCCTCGTCTCCACCGACTCCACTCTTGGTTATCTCTCACCTTTACTTGTGCAAGCTTATATTGTGTTGTATCCCTTGCTTGCTTGTGTGCTTGTTATTGTTGCATCATATAGGTTGCTCACCTAGTTGCATATCTAGACAACCTACTTTGATGCAAAGTTTAATTTGGTAAAGAAAAGCTAAAAATTGTTAGTTGCTATTCACCCCCCCTCTAGTCAACTATCGATCCTTTCAATTGGTATCAGAGCCTTGTCTCTTTATTAAGGACTTTACCGTCCGAAGAGTATGGTTGGCACCATAGACGGCGGGGAGGAGCACCCGGTGTGAATCCATCCTCGTCTAGGGCCGATGGGGGATCCTCGATCTCTCATGAGGAATTTAATGCGGCTTTGGACACATTGAAAACATCCATGACGACTGAGGACTAAGGCATGTTTAAGGAGTTTCTTGATGGTCTTAAATTATCCACTGCACCATCGGAAGTGGTCGATCCCACTAACAAGGTGACGGATGCTAACTCCGATAAGGGAGAAGCTACTGGTGATAAAGTTCCTTTGCCTAGTGGTAGAAGTGGAAACGGCATATTTCCCATGTTGAACCACCTCTTACTTATGGAGGACCGGTTATCTCCACCCATTTGAATCATGTTGGTCCTCCTCCTAAGTTTGTGAAAAATGAGGATTTTGCCTCTTGGGTCTACCGTTTTAAACGTCGCTTAAATCATAGTTCTACTAATCTTTGGAGAATTATTGAGAAAGGTTTCTACCCGCATGACCCAAGCAACCTTACTCCTAGAGAAGTCGCGGATCATCAATTCAACGAGTCCACTCTCTTCATTATCCAAGATGCAATTCCACTCGAAGATATTGCGCATCTTCGACCTTTCACCGTGGCTAAGGAAGCATGGCAACATGTTGTTTCCATTTACAAGGGCAGCGCAAGCATTCAACGCTCCAACTATGAAGTGGTGCAAGATGAAGCCGATGAGTTTGTGATGAATGAAGATGAAGAACCTCGTGAGCTCTATCAGAGATTAACCACTCTCGCGGTCTCACTCCGAGATCATGGGAGCAAGGATACAAATGACAACTGGATCCAGCGCAAGTTTCTCAAGGCCATGATGCCCTACCATAAGGCCATGTCATCTGTCATCCGTCAAAGGCCGGACTTTCATACCTTGTCCTCAAGTGAAGTGTTGGATGAGTTTGTTGCTATGAGGATCTTGGACAAGACCGCCGACAATGCGGTGATGCGCTCTCAACGGGTAAAGAAACCCAACCTTGCTTTGAAGGCCAAGGCTAGTGTGGAAGATTAGGATGAAGAGGAAGAAGAGGAGAGTAACCCCAAAGATACAAAATATGCTTATCATGAACACATGGCTCTCGCTTCAAGGCAGTTTTGGAGCAAGAAGAACTCAAGGCCCAACTTCAACAAGAACAACTCAAGTGGCACCAAGGGCAAGCCTCCGTTGCCATTGCCACAACTCCATGGGTGTCCCTCTTTGACTCACCCAACGAGAACATCACCGCCAAGTGCCTCATGGCCAAAACCACCAACAAGGTAACCCCCAACATCAAAACTACCATCACTACTAATCCTTCCTTGACGGATTGCATTGATAAAAGTGAGGGGTCTAATGAGGAAGTAAATGAATTTGAGTCTTTTATGAGTAAGCTCAAGGGTAAATCTAAGAGGCACTTTGTTGCTCTCTTGGAACAACTTGGTGAAGCCAATGACATGATCGTGGCTCACGAAGAAACCATCTCTAAGATGGAAGGACATAGTCGTGACTATGCCGATGAGATATCGGATCTCTCTAATGCGCTTGAGGAGAGCGTGGTCATCGTTTGGCTCTTGAGGAGTCACACAACGATGATATTGCTAAATTAAAGAAAGATCTTGATCATGCTCTTGTTGTATCTCGTGTGCTCAATTCCGAGAAGGCTAAACTTGGGGTTGACCATGCTAGACTCAAGTAGGAGTTTGATATACTTGACAAGGATCACAAGGCCTTGAAGGGTGCTCATGCTATCCTCAAGGAGTCTCATGATCAACTCCAAGTGAAGCTAACCATGGAGAAAGCCACTTTTCCTCATATCGTCTTAATTGATAATGCAAATGCTATTAACCCGTGTTGTGAGCATGTGCATCTTGTGGACGAGAATGCCAAGTTGAAGGAGCAACTTGAGAAAGGCCTTGTGTCTTGCATACAAGGTGAGAAGAACCTCAACGATCTTTTGAGCAATCAAAAGGAAGTTGTGGGCAAGGAGGGAATTGGGTTTGCACCCAAGTCCAAGAACAAGAAGAAGAATGACAAGGCCAAACAACCTCTTCCTCTCAAGCAAACTTTTGTGAAGGAGGGAGAGGGTGCTTCTAAGGAGAAGAAGAACAATGCGAAGGGTGGTGGTGTCAAGAAGGGCATTGCCACTCCTTCCAACAAAGCAGGCGACTTTAACCCTTCTTATGTGCTATGCCATGCTAGTGATGGGCATGTTTATGCCAAATTTGTTGGTTCTCCTTATGAGTACATTGAATGGTCTATTTGGGTTCCTAAGACCCTTGTTACTAACATCAAAGGACCCATTAAAAAATGGGTACCTAAAACCAAGAATTGATCTCTTGTAGGTATTTGCTTCCGGTGGGGGATCATGGTTGCTCGATAGTGGAGCCACATATCATATGACCGGAAGGAAGGACTTGGTGGTGGACATGCACAAGGTCTCATCTATGCCCACCAATGTCGAGTGGGGTGATGCCTCGTATTCTAAGGTATTGGGTCTTGGCAAGGTTGTCATTTCTCATGATCTCACGATCGAGAAAGTCATGCTTGTTGAGTCCCTTGCATACAATTTACTTTCCGTTTGTCAACTTGCACTCATGGGCTTTGCCACTTTCTTTGATATTGATATTGTGGCCCTCTTGTAGAGCAAGACTCTTAAAGTAGCCTTTGTTGGGCATGTCGAGAATGGTCTTTATGTGATTAACTTTTCAGAGCGACCCACTAAGACCGCGACATGCCTAATGGCTAAAGTGGACGTGGGATGGCTTTGGCATCGCCGTTTAGCCCACATCAATATGAGATCTTTGCAAAGTCTTCTCAAGGGGACCATGTCCGCGGACTAACAAATGTTAGTTTTGCCAAAGATCGTGCTTGCAGTGCTTGTATCGAAGGAAAGCTACATGAGAAGGCTCACCCTCCCACGACTATCATCTACTAGAAGAGGCCCTTGGAGCTCCTTCACTTGGATCTCTTTGTACCTCCATCCTTTGATAGTCTTGGTGGTAGAAAGTATTGCTTGGTGATTGTGGATGATTATTCAAGATACACTTGGGCATATTTCTTCAAGAGGAAGAGTGAGACTCAACAAACCGTCATTGACTTTGCAAATGAAGCTCAACATCAACACAATGCAAAGATCTTTACAATAAGAAGTGACAACGGCACCAAGTTCAAGAACTACACCTTGGATGAGTTTCTTAGTGATGATGGGATCAAGCATCAATATTCCACACCTTACACCCCTCAAAAAAATGGTGTAGCGGAGAGGAAGAACGGGACGTTGATAGACGCGGCAAGGACCATGATGGCGGAATTCAAGTCTCCCTACAACTTTTGGGCTGAAGCCATCAACACTACTTGTCATGCATCTAATCGGCTTTATCTCCGCAAAGGCTTGAACAAGACTCCATATGAGATACTTACCGGTAACAAGCCCAACCTCAAGTACTTCCGGGTGTTCGGTTGTAAGTGTTTCATTCTCAAGAAAGGTGTTCGTTTGTCTAAATTTGAGGCTAGAGCTCATGAGGGCATATTTGTTGGTTATGCTACAAACTCTCATGCTTACCGTGTCGGACTCATTGAGGAGACGTGTAACGTGGAGTTTGACGAGAATAACGGCTCCCAAGTGGAGCAAAGTGGTACTTTGTGATGTAGGTGATGAAATTCCTCCCCAAGCCATAAGAAGAATGGGTGTTGTTCATATCCTACCCATTGAGGAACCCCTTGTGGCCGAAGGAGAAGGACAAAGTTCCACACAAGTGGAGCCATCACCAACCCAAGACCCACACGCTTCTGAAGAACAAAGTGAAGGCCCTCAACCAAGTGAAGAAGATCAAGGGCAAGATCAATTTCAAGATGGTGGTGAACCACCAAGTGATGCCCAAGGTCAAGTTCTCCCTCCCGAGCAAGCTCAAGATCAAGAACAAGCTCATGATGACGCTCAAGATGATCAAGTTACTACTCCTCAACTATCTCTTGAGGAGGAATTTGAGCGTCGTGCCGCCAAGATTGCTTCCAAGCTCACTACCAAAGATCATCTTATGAAGAATGTGCTTGGAAGCTTGAGAAAGGGGGTAAGCACTCATAGACAATTAGCAAACTATTGTGAACATCACGCATTTGTTTCTTGTATTGAACCCCAAAAGGTCTATGAGGCGGTCGAGGATCCGGATTGGCTCAATGCCATGCATGAAGAACTCAAAAACTTCGAGCACAACAAGGTGTGGAGATTGGTGCCAAGGCTAACGGGGAACCATAATGTCATTGGAACCAAGTGGATATTCAAGAATAAACAAGATGCTCATGGGATTATCATTCGTAACAAGGATCGTTTGGTAGCACAAGGCTACTCCCAAGTCAAGGGTATCGACTACGTTGAAACCTTTGCTCCCGTTGCTCGCCTTGAATCTATTTGTTTGTTGATTGCTTATGCTTCTCATCATAACTTCAAGTTGCAAAAAATGGATGTGAAGAGTGCTTTTCTTAATGGTCCTATTAATGAGTTGGTGTATGTCAAACAACCCCTGGAGTTTGAGAATCCTGAGTTCCCCAATCATGTGTACCAACTCGATAAGGCACTCTATGGCCTTAAACAAGCCCCACGTGCATGGTATGAGCACCTTACCGAGTTGTTGCAAGATCGTGGGTTTGAAATTAGGAAAATTGACCCCACTCTTTTTACTAAGAAGGTCAAAGGGGAGTTGTTTGTATACCAACTATATGTTGATGATATTATCTTTGGTTCCCCTAACAAAGCTTTCAATGGTGAATTTGCCGCTCTCATGACCTCTAAGTTCAAGATGTCCATGATGGGAGAGTTGAAGTTCTTTCTCGGGTTCGAAATCAAACAAAGAAGAGAAGGAACCTTCATCAACCAAGCAAAATACACTCAAGACATGCTCAATAGATTCAAGCTAAGTGATGTCAAGCCGGCTTCCACTCCAATGCCCGTCAAATGCCAACTTGACATTGATCCCAATGGTAAAGCGGTGGATCAAAAGGTATATCGTTCCATGATTGGCTCCTTGCTTTACCTTTGTGCATCTAGACCGGATATCATGTTGAGTGTGAGAATTTGTGCACGGTTTCAAACCGCACCTAGCCATTATGTGGTGGTCAAGCGAATCTTTCGATATTTGGCTCATACCCCAAACTTTGGATTATGGTACCCAAGAGGAGCTAACTTCAACCTTTTGGGCTATTCAGACTCAGATTGGGGAGACAAAGTGGATAGGAAATCAACCTTTGGAGGGTGCCAATTTCTTGGTTGCTCTTTGGTGAGTTGGTCTTCTAAGAAGCAAAGTTGTGTGTCTCTCTCGTCCACCGAAGCAGAGTATGTGGCCGTCGGTAGTTGTTGTGCTCAACTTCTATGGATGAGGCAAACTTTAAAGGATTACTGTGTCATTTGTGACAAAGTGCCTCTTTGGTGTGACAATGAAAGTGCCATCAAGATTTCTCTCAACCCGGTGAAACACTTCAAGAAGAAGCATATTGAGATTCGGTATCACTTCATCTGGGATCACATTAGGCGAGGGGAGATCCAGCTCAAATATGTCAACACTCATGATAACCTTGCAGATATTTTCACGAAGCCCTTGGATGAAGCAAGATTTTGCGAGTTAAGGCATGAGCTAAATGTCATTGATTCGAGCAATGTGGCTTGAACCCTTGCACACCCCACCATACTCATCTTGATGTCTTGTTTAGATGTAGGCATGGACATAAGGGGAGTGTTGTTCTCTCAATGAACTCTCCCTCCCCCCATTATGCATAAATTGATCAACTCTTTCACATTAGCCATTTTTTATGGTACTTGTGCTTCAAAGACGAGTTTTGGTCATGGGCCCAAGGATAATTCTTCGCGGTGCCATACCAATTGACTCAAACATAGGTGGCTCCGGCCACCGCCCTCTCCTTTTGAGAGTTTTTGTTTCGTGTTTGGTCCTCGTTGTCTTTTGCCTTCTTTTGAGCCGTGTTTGTGTTTGAGTTGCCTCGTGTGTGTGCTCGTTTGCGTGTCCGATTGCATTGCAAAGGCCGTGTTTTTTTGTTTTTGTCAAAATGTGCACTTTCTTGGGTTTACGGTACTACCGTGGCAAGCCACGGTACTACCGCAGGAGATGGGTTGTCCTGTGCGTGCACAGCTGCATCCCAGGCATGGTACTACCGCTTCCATCGCGGCAGTATTTTTTTATTGCCGCTGGAAGAGCGGTACTACCGCCCTGTGTGCGGTACTTCCGCCCGGGCGGTACTACCGCGATGACCCGTAGTACTATCGCGCCATCGTGACCGAGTGGGGGTTAAGAGCGGGCAGGGGGAGTTCCAACTCCCCCATACCCATTCATATCTTTTCCCCACTTCGTCTCTCTCTCTCTCTCTCTCTCTCTCTCTCTCTCTCTCTCTCTCTCTCTCCTTCCCAAGAATGGCGCCAGAGGACCTTGCCGGATCTCCATCTCCGGCCGCTCTCCTCGCATTCTGCCCAGTGGAATCGATCCCCACGTCGCCCTCTTGCCGTGGAACCCGGTATCTCCCTTAGACCTTCTCTATTTGCCTTGTAGTTTTTATTCTAGGTTTTGGGAGATGCATGTGTAGTTCTTGAGATTTTTGGCTAAATCGTTGCAAGAGGAGAGTGTAGGAGAGTGCTAGTGTTGTAGAGATGTTATTTGGTATGTTGCAACATTGTAATTTTGATCAACGGTAGTACCGATCTAATTTTCTGGATGTGCCTAGATCCACTCTTGCCAGATTCAAATCCATGCAGTACTACCGCTCCTCTCATGCGGTACTACCACTCTGGCAAGATCCGCCTCGTACGGTACTACCGCTCCGTTGGAGCGGTACTACCGCACGGTGCGCGGAAGTAAAAATTTACTTCCGCTCTAGGCGCAGTACTACCGTGCCATCCCGGGCAGTACTACTGCAGCTAGAGTAGCTGTAAATTTTTACGTCCGCCTCATGGTGCGGTACGACTATTGACATATGAACTACCTTGTTGTGACTACCCAATCTTATTTCTACAGGTTTCTTTTGTTTTGGCCTTGGTCTTTGCAATGACCCTTCTCGTTCTTCTCGTGTGTTTTGTGTTGTGTGTCATAGGTGGTGGCTCCAATGTCCGTCGCTCGAATCCCAGCTGCGACACGAGCTCCAAGCGGCTTCGCAATCAAGAAGCACCTGAGGGCTCCAATGCTCCACAACGCAATGTCAAGAAGACCGCTAACAAGTTCAAGGAGCCAAATGTTGGCATGGGCGAGATGCCTCAAGCCGAGTTCATCACTCGAAGGAGGATCAACCCCTATGTGCATCCTCGTGAGAATGTTAAAGGGAATGAGTTGTTCTGGACCAAGCAGCAAAATCTCATCTACATCGATGCGATCAAGTCCAAGCACAACATCTATGTTCCAATGTAGTGGATTGATATGAATCATCTAAGGAAGGACTGGACATACTTTGGTGAGGCGTTGGATTTGGTGGAGCAATTTGGCATTGAAGAGTTTATCACGTTCCACATGGACTTTGACCCGGAGATCGTGGCTCAGTTCTTTGCTTCCGTCCACTTCCACATGAATGAGGAGCGGACTATGACTTGGATGACCAATGGGAAGAGGATATCTGCTAAGTGGAACGAATTCATGAAGATGTTGCACATTCGTGATGAGGGGCTCAATGTGCCCGTTGGTGTCCACCCTCATAGCAACCCAGAGTCTGCCAACAAGAACAAGCTTCAACCGTTCCTTGTGGAGAAGAAGTTAGTCAATGGCACGCAGTCTTGGGTACTCAGCCCTTTCCTTGACGTCATGCACCGGATCTTCCGCAACACTCTCTTTCCGCGCATTGGTGACAAGGATAAGGTGCATGCTTATCTCGTGGATATGATGCTTCTTTGTGAGGAGGCGCTTCATCAAGTTACCCAACCATTGGACGTCTCTCATATCATATGGGTTGAGCTCTGGTTTGCGGTCTACAATCGCAAAGTTCCCATCTATGGACCATACCTGCATCTCTTGATCTCGAAGACTTGGGAGAAGCTCTTTCCGAATAAAGACTTTTCTGCTCCAAACTGGGTTCTCCATGAGCCTATCAAGCTGCGTCAGAAGAACAAGCTGGCCAATACCACTACCTGGGTTGAGGCTAAGGCTGCTAGGATGAATGTGGATGAGGACGAGGTTGAGGAGGAGGAGGCTGAGGACAGTTCTGCGGGGTACGCTCCTCCCTCTACTGAGCCCTCTTGGACTAAGAGGCTGAAGGCAGATGAAGGCTCTGTTTTGCATGCAGGCCAAGGGGTAGTACAAGACCCATGTCGCTCAGAAGAAGAGTCACCAGCGCAACAAGAGGATCTTGAGGATGTTCGGCGAGCATGTGTCAAGCGGGTCAAAGAAGAACATCACTCCTGAGGCTAACTGGATGACGAAGCAGGGCTATCAGTGGACCGAGTCAGAGGAGGAGTCCATTCCCGCTGCCGAGACCGATGAGGAGATTGTTGGGTGATTTCTGCAGAGGGAGCTACCACCTGTGTTGTAGTTGTCCTCTTTGCCTTTTTGGTGTCTTGACGCCAAAGGGGGAGAGAGTGTAGGATTTGCGAGTCGTGTCTCTTTGTTTTTGTTTCGTTGGACCTTCGTTCGTTGCTTTGGTTTGTTGGTTTGTGTTCGTGTGAGACCCGGAGACTATCATATGGTGTGAGACATATGCACTCAAGCTTATCTTATTCTCTATTATGCTTAGTAGTTTGTGAGCTTATGCTATCTTGTGCCCTTTGCTTTTATGCTCATATACATTACCTTGCCTCCATGCTTAGTGTCATTTATATTGTTGCAAGGAATGCCATCTATAAAATATAGGGGGAGTGTTGATCCCAGTATGTGTGTCGTGCAGTCCAAAGTATATCTATAGAGTGCACACATCTAGGGGGAGCTTGTCTATATTTTATAGATGTTGGGTTTGTTTATGTTCATTTTATATCTTATGTGCAAATCTCGTATTGTCATCAATCCACCAAAAAGGGGGAGATTGTAAGGGCATATTTCTCCCTATGTGGTTTTGGTTGAGCATTTCAGATATCTCATGTCTAGGCACAAGACGATTCGGTGCCCCTCGAAGCCTAGTGAAGACGGCATTTCTCTACGTTTCTTTTTGGTGGATTTGAGTCGTAGTAAAGACGTACTATTAAGGGGGGGCCGCTTCAGAAAGGTTAGGGTGGAATCAACACGTACACGTCTGTTCCTTTGCACCACCTTTCCTTTGCTTCTTTGGAGCACCGACCGTTTATCCGTGTCTTTATAAAATGAAGGACACCAAGTGCTATTGTGCTGTGGCGTGCGGTAGTACTGCTCAAGGGAGCAATAGTACCGCAGTGGCCCACGGTAGTACCGGCCAGGGAAGCGGTAGTACCGCTCCTCAGGAGCGGTAGTACCGTGGCCTCTAGCCCAGCACACTGACTTGCGCAATCTGTTATTGGAAGTAATTTTTTACATCCCCGCCCTACACGGTAGTACCGCTCCCTGCATGCGGTAGTACCGTGCCGGATTTTTGCACAAACTGAAACTCAGCGGAAGTAGCCACGGATGTAATTTTTTACTCCGTGCCTTCCCAGCCTAGTCAAACCCTGCCTTGAGGTAGTACCGCAAGGACGCGCGGTAGTACCGCTCCGGCGGTTCTACTGCTCGTTGCTTTAATGCAATAGGGCCTCATCTGGTCTCTGCCGTTGGAGCGGTAGTACCGTACTATCGAGCGGTAGTACCGCAAGGCCTTGCGGTAGTACCGCAAGTCGGTGCGGTAGTACCGCATGTCGTGGGCTGAATTAGTGGGTAACGGTTGGATCTTTCCTCTCACTATATAAGGGGGTCTTCTTCCCCAAGCTGACCACCTCTTCGCTCCCCAAGCTCCATTGTTGCTCAAAACTCATTTTCACCCGATCTCTCTCCCTAGCTAATTAAACTTGTTGATTCTCTAGGGATTGGTTGAGAAGGCCCCGACCTACACTTCCACCAAGAGAAATTTGATTCCCCCCCACTAATCCCTTCCGGATCTTGTTACTCTTGGGTGTTTGAGCACCCTAAACGGTTGGGGTCACCTCGGAGCCATATTCCATCATGGTGAAGCTTCGTGGTGTCGTTGGGAGCCTCCAATTAAGTTGTGGAGATTGCCCCAACCTTGTTTGTAAAGGTTCGGTCGTCGCCTTCAAGGGCACCAATAGTGGAATCACGACATCTTGCATTGTGTGAGGGCGTGAGGAGAATACGATGGCCCTAGTGGCTTATCGGGGAGCATTGTGCCTCCACACCGCTCCAATGGAGACGTACTTCCTCTCAAAGGGAAGGAACTTCGGTAACACATCCTCGTCTCCACCGACTCCACTCTTAGTTATCTCTCACCTTTACTTGTGCAAGCTTATATTTTGTTGTATCCCTTGCTTGCTTGTGTGCTTGTTGTTGTTGCATCATATAGGTTGCTCACCTAGTTGCATATCTAGACAACCTACTTTGATGCAAAGTTTAATTTGGTAAAAAAAAGCTAAAAATTGTTAGTTGCCTATTCACCCCCCCCCTCTAGTCAACTATATCGATCCTTTCAATAAGTGATCTTTGTCACTTGTTGTTGTTTATCTTTGGTCATGTGACCATGCAAGTGTCATATAAGTTGTCCTCATCGTAGTTACATCAAGGTCCTTATATTTCACCAAGCCTAACTTGTAAAGAAAATTAGCTAAAATGTGTAGAAGACCTATTCACTCACCCTTTAGGTTTGACTCGGCCCTTTCAATTGCTATAAGAGCCAAGGACTCTTTCCAAGGGCTTCACCGCCTTAAGAGTGTGATGGCCCAGAAAAAGGGTGTGACCAGATAATTCCGGCCAAGCCATGAAGATTTACTCACCCACCGACATCGACAAAATGATGTTAGATTATAGCGTCGAAATGGGCCATCACCAGCATAGTTGTGAAGCTCTTTCGCTTTCGTCCCATAGTGGTGCCGGTTCCGCCTCACAAA
Source organism: Triticum dicoccoides (assembly GCF_002162155.2). NCBI lineage: Eukaryota > Viridiplantae > Streptophyta > Magnoliopsida > Poales > Poaceae > Triticum > Triticum dicoccoides. The sequence goes on along the minus strand of NC_041393.1, from coordinate 137,481,990 downwards.
CGGTAGAGTCTCCAATCAAGGTCGCTGGTAGTGTTCCTCCACCTACCTACAAGCAAGCCAGCTGGAATTACACACCACCACTGCCTTCTGCCCCTCAACATTCACTATGTCGGCCCTCCACTTGTCTTTTGAGAGATCACACTTTGCTCATTGCAAAATTTATATGAAGTCTCACATTTAGCTCATCTGTGGTGCTATGGGAGATCGTGGTGCGAGGATTAATCCGGTTGATGTCAGAAATATGACTCGTGAAGTAATTCAACCCGGTTAATGTCAGAAATTTTGAATCCTTCGTCCCGGGATGTCTCATGGCCCCTGTCTCCTACTCGAGACGACGCCTTCCCTCGAGACCCTTCGTGTCCACATCGATCCGTCCTTGGAGGAGCCTGATGATGAGATACCTCGGCAGTCGACCTTGCTTCGGCAAAACTGCTTGAACGAGTTCGTGATGCTTGGTTTTGAAGCAGCGGAGAGGCATGTTTACCTTGTTCGTGATGCTTGGTTTTGAAGTCAGATTTGTCGCGGGAGTATGCGCGGCTTTGTGTCGTTCGTATCACCTTGTTCAAGAACGGGCATGTTTGCGACAAGGGGGACTGTGACTGGGAAGGGTGACGCAGCGACAACAGTGGTCGTGGGCCGACGAGGACAAGACCGCTAGGATGATCTTGAACGTGGATGGAGTTTCATCCTCTCCCATAGCTCCTAGTCAACTTTTTTTTTTTTTGCTGATCAGCTCGTCTCATTTCTGTTGTAGAGTTCAGTGGTTGATTTTTTTTTTCCGTTGCCCATCTCTAGATGTTCAGGGAAAATGCAACAAGAAGAACCAACCGGTTACCAAACACAAACAAGGTCGTCGGACATCACTCCCCGTCCAGGCACCTCTTCGTGTGACATTGTGAAACGCATGGCGCTGGCGGAGCTGCAGCCTGCAGCCACGAATCGTTGAGCTTCATAGACGTATGATGCTGATGGCCTCCTTGAGTACCTTGCGCTCCAGTTCTGCTGCTCCTCTACAAGGCGGGAGAGCCTTTAGATTGGAATGGACGACAGATTTATGAGCTGCAGCATGCATACAGTAACAACCGTACTGCAGAGGAGCAGAACCCAAGATTGTTATGTCTTATTGGGGCGTCTTTGATTCACAAGATTCTAAAAGCGTAGAAATAGGAAACATGCCGGAATGTGATATAGGAAGACAACAGAGGACTAGGAAACTCAGGAATTATGTAAACTTGCGTTTGGTACGCAAGAATAGGAAAACCAAATAAATCCTACTTTCTCTGTTCCATAATTCTTATCGTGGTTTTAGTTCACTAAACACAGTCAAATCAAAGTCAAATAAAGTGAAAAGGTATAATTAAGATGATATTATACCACTAAAGACTCATATCTAATACTTCATGTGTAGAGATTCTAAAAGGAGGTTCAACTGGATTGTAAAATTCCTGCATTTTTCCTTTAAAAGAGGGATCAAAGGAAATTCTCCTCCATTTTCCCTTTGAACCAAATGAATGAACAGTGCTATCAAAAGAAATCCTCATGTTCCTATAATTTTCCTCTACTTTTCCTCTGAACCAAACAACCCCTTACTACAACTGCTGGAGCAAAACATCAGGTTGCCAGGTTTAGACAGGAACTGCTGGAACCAGATATGGCCTGCTTCGGTAGCGATACAGCATCACGCCTAGCACGTGTCAGCTCTTTCACAACATCCATCATGGAAGGCCTCTGTCTTGCGTCCTCCGTGGTGCATCTAAGGGCTATCGACAGCACACTGCATACTTCCTCCAGTTCAGCAGTGCCACATACCTCACGCATTAGGGCAGGGTCGCACACGGACTCGATCACATTGCCCTCATTCAGGGTGGAGGATACCCAGCTGACTAGGTCCACATCGTGAGGGAACGAGGGATCCAGGGCCATCTTTCTGGTAATCAGTTCAAGTAATACCACTCCGTAGCTGTACACATCGAACTCAATGGTACTCCTGGTTGAAAATGCCATCTCTGCCAGAAACCATAAGGCCCATTAGATATACATGTGCGTAATACAATGTCACTCAGTCTCCAGTTCAAAAGTATGAGCAGAAAGAAGCTGTGGCTGTATATGCACATTAGATTTTCAATGTGCACGTATTTGCAACGTATTATGCCCATCGTCAGTGTATTTACAGATTTAGCAAGCCTTTGTTTCCCATTCTTGTACTACATGTTCTACTATTTGTCAAACGATGAGGCAACTATAATGCATGACTGCATTAAAACAACCAAACTTACCCTTTTTCTCTTGAATAAGCTAAATGTTAACAAGGAATGGATACAAATTCTGTAAAAGATATCATGATTTTGATGTCATTATTTTTAACAAACACATACATGAAATCAATCGCAGCAAGCTCCGAACAGAAGAATGCAATAAAAATATGAAATAATTTATTGACCAAGCCAAGAAAAGCATGCACCATATTTTTAACATTCATACCTGGGGCCATATATCCAACAGTGCCAATGATTCCGGTAGTTTCTGAAGCAGCAGGAGACAGGTCGATAAGCTTTGCAATGCCAAAGTCTGAAATATGTGGCACCATGTCCTTGTCCAACAGTATATTTTTCAGTTTAATGTCGCGGTGAATAATGGCTGGGTGGCAGTCGTTGTGGAGATAAGCTAAACCATGTGCTGTACCAAGAGCTATGTCATACCGTATCCTCCACTCCAGAATTGGAGCTGGCTCAGCCCCATGGAGAACATCATAAAGGCTACCATTGTCCATAAATTCATAGAGGATCAACCCATACTCACGCCTGAACAAAACATCCTTTAGCTTTACTAAGTTCCTATGCCTAATTTGACCAAGCGTATTCATCTCCCTTATCATGCTTCCATGCAAAATCTTGTGTGCATGACCCACAAGCTTCTTCACGGCATATACTTCTCCTGACCTCAATGTTGCCTTGTATACAGTTCCTTGGCCACCTGTGCCGATGATGTACTTGTCATCAAAGTTTTCAGTTGATTCCAAAACCTCATTTAATTTAGAAGATGACTCCCCAAAAAATGGATTTAACTCTCCCTCAGGTTTAGTCTTGGAACCTCTGTATTTCAGAAAGATACAGAGTATCAGAAACACACCAACAAAAACTGAACCAAGACATATCATAGCTATCTTGACTCGGCCATGTACTCCTCTTCTCCTCAATGAACTACAAGGTTCCAAAACATTAGCTCCCTTGCAAGAAGAATCACCATCATGACAAGACACACAGAGATCTGAATTTCCACTAAATGGGCTTGGTGTAGAATTCATAAACCGTAAAAGATTCTCTGGCACTGGCCCGCTGAATCTGTTATTGGAAAGATTCAATGTATACAATGCACGTAGACTTCCTAACGGAGCAAGATCCCCACTGAGATTATTACCAGACAAATCTAAGCTGGCAAGATCCACCAAGTAGCGTAATTGAGATGGAATGCTGCCCTCCAGCCCATTGCTGCTAAGGTTTAGTGCAGTACTCAATCTTTTCAAAATTCCTAATGATGAAGGGAGATGACCACCAAGAGCATTGCCGCCAAGTTGTAGCTCGACTAGCCCATGTAACTGCGAGATACAATCTGGAATGCCTCCACTTAATCTATTCCCCTGTAGCCGCAGATTTAACATAAACTCCAGCTTGCATACTGTTGTGAGCGCAGAACCATTCAAAGAGTTGAAACTCAAATCAAACAAGTGCAACTTCGAGCAACTGGAAATCTGTGCAGGAATTGCCCCCTCTAGGCTGTTGTGGGAGAGGTCAAGACTTTCCAACTTCACTAATTGTCCGAGTTCGGGTGGTATTGGACCACCAAGCTTGTTTGCAGACCAGTTTATCGCTGTAATGTTAGCACACCTGCCCAAGCTTGCAGGAATATGACCACTTAAGGAATTGTGACTCAAATCTATGTACCGCAGATTTGCACAGTCTCGGAATTGCGGAACTTGCCCACTGAGATTGTTGTTATGGAGTCGAACTCGCTCTAAACTTGGGCAGTTAGCAACAGTGAACGGGATGGTACCATTGAGAAAATTATGCCCCAAATTCCAAACTGTTAATCTTTTACCCGAACAAATGTTCGGTGGGATTCCACCAACAAACCTATTATTTGTGAAGTCGATCTCTATTAAAGGGCTGTTAATCCCAAATCCTGGTGGTATGACTCCAGTGAACAGATTATCCTGTAGTTTGACGAACTTAAGGTGCTTCAACTCGGCCGACATTGGAGGTAGGCCCCCAGATAAGCTGTTGTTGTACAGAAGGACATATTCGAGGCCTTGGATGCCCCAAATATCCTGAGGGAACTCCCCACTGAGGCGATTCTCAAACAGAAATAGCTGCTGCAAGTTACGCAGATTAGCCAGCTGTTTCGGAACGGTGCCCTCAAGCTGGTTTGCGTCCAGCTGCAGCCACACCAGCGACCGACAGCTACCAATCTCAGGAGGGATCAGCCCAGACAAAGAATTCTGAGTAAGTATAAGGATTGATAGCTTTTTCAATAAACCGAGTGAAGTTGGTATCTGGCCAGAGAGACGGTTGTGGAGAAATGCAAGTCTGATTAAGCTGCTACAATTTCCCAGCCACCCCGGGATTTCCCCACTGATCTGATTCCAAGATAGCACAAACACTTCAAGCTTGCAGCTCTTGAATCTGAAAGAGATGTCGCCTGTAAAACTGTTGTTGTAGGCCTCAAAGAGCACGAGCCCTTTGATGTTGCTCAATGATCTCGGAAGACTCCCATTCAGTTTATTATCATATAGATATAGATTCTCCAACTTGGTGCAGTTGCCAATTGAGTCCGGCAGAGCTCCGGACAACATGTTCCCATCCAACCTAAAGTATTTCAGACTCTTCATTTCACCAACCGATGGAGGGATGGAGCCACTGAGTTTATTGTCTTGGAGATACACCCGCTCCAGAAACCGGTTCTTGAACAGCCCCTCGGGTATCTCTCCACTGAAGGAGTTGCTGTACAAGCCGAGCTGTGATAGCTTCTTTAGGTTCATGAGGGATGTCGGAATTCCACCGGAAAGGCTGTTCCCTGACAGATCCAGCAGGTCAAGCAGAAGACAATTTCCCAATTCATGAGGGATCGGACCGGAGATGTTGTTGCTTGACAGATCGAGTTGCCGCAGGTACTTCATACGCCCTACCTCAGGACCAATTGAACCAGAAACTTTGGAGTATGATAGATTGAGGTGAACCACAATGTTCATCTCACACTGAACTCCCTTCCATCCACAGGGAGTTGTATCAGAAGAACTCCAGTTCGAGCTTATGATATCAGGCAGTATGAGCCGCCTGGAGAGAGCCAGAAGGGCATGGCCATCTGAACTCAAACCGCAGCAGAGCGAGACTAGGTTGGAGAAGAGAAGCAAATGATGCCATAAAATTAGCCCCATTTGTTCCTGAAAAGAACATAAACCTTGGATTAGTCAGCAAAAAAAGTGCACCTACTTGTAAAAAACAAAATCAACAAGACAAGATGTAGTATATGCTAAATTGCAGTTGTATGCCCCCTTTATCCATGCTCTGCTTGTTGAGCAACTGATTCGGTGACCCAAGTCCAAATGGACGAAGCAGAGGCAATGGACGAGCAGTTACTTCCCGCGTGGACGCCACAGCTGGAGGATGAACGCGACCTCCTCCGAATCACCTGCATTTATGGCGAGCCCGCCGGCCGCCGCGACTCTGCGGCGACAAGCGTAGCTACTGTCTGCAACCGGAGAGGGAGCAGTATCTCCCAATCTCGCTGTCTCCCTTCTGGACCAGCTTTCTTCGCTCCCGACCTCGGAGACCCCATCATAGCCGGCAACCTCCGTCGTTGGCCGACTCGCCACCAAGCCGCCGCCGCCGCCGCCGCCGCTTTTGGCGTGCTCCCGACCTCCCGAGCTCTGGCGAGGCGACCGTCACCGTTCTGCGCTCTCGAATCGGCCCATTGCACGAGTCCCCCTCTGAAACATAATGGGCTGGACTACATGAACTGGCCCACGCATTCTCTCAAGAGTCCTAATCACTAGTATTTTTTGTCCAAAAAAAAACTAGTATTTTGTGTTGTCATTTTCTTTTCCTTTTGCTAAAAAAACATTGCGCTGTCCTTCTCTTTTCATTTTATATTTTTATTTAGGCTAACTTCCTCACTTTAGTTCGGGTGCCTCATGTGTTTTAGTTTTGTTTTCATTAATTTGATCAATGAATATTAGCTATAATGTCACAAAATAATAAAATATATACCGTTTGATAAACATTTAAAAGAAATTTTCAACGGTATAGTTTAATTTTCATTGAGTATAACTCACATTTCCTTGATCAAGTTAATATTTAATTTTCTTGAAATACGCGCAAAAACAAAAATGTGATGAAATAACATTGGTGGAGGTCTGGGCAAAATAACAAAATCAATGCTCCAAATACTTCCAACAACAGTCTTTTCATAGCATCGACGCTCCACCAATGTCATTTCATCACAAAATTTTTCCTAAGTAATTCAGAATTTCGGGGACTACGGAAAGGCCCATCCTAGCGCCGCCCCCGCCCTGAGCGACTCGGGGGCGACCCAACCCTAGGCGCTGCCGCCGCCCTCTCCCCCCCCCTCCTCGCACCGCCGCCCAGTGAAACCCGCGTGGCAGACGGCGGCGGCGGGAGGACTTCCTTTCCCGACTCCCCTTCCTCCGCGGGCGGCGGATCTAGGCAGCAGGCGACGGTGTCATGCGGCGCTGGCGGTCGGTCGCGAGGTGGCAGAACTCAGCGAGCGGTGGCGGGGCGTGGGGTGCACGGCGGAGGGCCTCGGCAGGCGGTGACGGGCGCTGGGCGAGCGGCGGCGCTCCGGAGTGTGC
>NC_041393.1:137470390-137474762 GCF_002162155.2 Triticum dicoccoides | reverse complement strand
GAGTGTGCAGGCGGTGGTGGCCCCTGTGCGCGGTCGGCGGCTCCCTCTCCGACCCGGACGGCGCGGGGGGTGGCGGCGGCCCGACGTGGCCCGCGATCTGGACGCGGTGGGGTCGCCGGCTCGCTGGTCTGCCGGAGATCCAGGGGCATCATTGTCTCTGACTCGATCTGCTTCAGTTTGTGCTAGCTCCGGTACATGGAGACTGTCGTCATCTCCTGGTGCTGGCTACATGGATATGACGGCGATGGCTGGACCCTTGGTTAGGGCTGGATTAACGAGCAGCTCGGCTCGTTAAGCTTGTACTCGTTAAGCTCGTGCTCGTTAAGGCTCGGCTCGTTAAGCTCGTTAAGATTAACAAGCAGGAAACCGTGCTTGGCTCGGCTCGTTTGAAGCTCGTTAAGCTCGTGAGCCCTCGTTAACAGATTATAGTGTTATCAATATACATGATGAATGTGTAGGTATGGTTTTCAAGATAAAATATTATGACTAAGAAAAGAAATGAAGTAGTATGTTGCCTCATATGTCGATTAGATTAAATAGATGGGCTGAGGTGCTACAAAAAGTTTGTCACGTAATATGAAAATATATGTTGTGTTGTTACTAACCAGCTTAACAAGCTACTCATGAAACTCGTTAGCTCGCTCGTTAAGCTCGTTAAGCTTAACAAGCTAAAATCAATGATTGGCTCTGTTCATTAAGAAGCGAGCTACGAACTTAACAAGCCGAACTATCGAGCGCTCATTAAGCTCGCGAGCTACGATCTTTTGGTCCAGCCCTAACCTTGGTCTAGTCTTTGACAGAGAAGGCGGTGGTACATGCACAAGAAGCGGATGGATTTCTTCGAACAGATCTGGGTGAAAACCTGCTCTTGGCTAGATGCCAAAGCCGGCGGTGGCGGCGCTCTATGGTGTCGTTCCCTTCTTAAAGGCATCGCCGTGGAGAAGTTCTAGACTACGATCTGCTACCTCCAGGAGAAACCCTAGATGGATAGATCAGAAGATGGCGACGCGTTTGTGTCGTTTCCCCCTCGGGGGCATCTTTCTTAGAGGTGTACGCGGGCCCGAGGGAGCAGTGGACGACATCTTTGGTGGAGCGGTGCTTCATCATGCACATTGATGGTGACAGATCTTGATGGCATGATGCTTTGGAGATTAGGCGTCTGATGTGCGATGATGGACTCGCGCAGGAGGGTGACGCTGTTTGGCGTCATGGTGGCGTCGACGACAGCTAGACCGGGCAAGGTAGATGCAGCAGTACAGCTCTGAAGATGGATTGGTGGCAGGTGGCTGCGGCGGCCTCATACCCGGCAGGCGTCCTGGTTGGGACCCCAGGTCTTACATGTTTAGGTTTGGTTGCGAGGTATGTTTGGTGTTAGGCCCAGACTATCAGCATCCCTTCATCAACTGGATAGGAGTAGCGACAGATGTTGCCTAGACGGTGGCTTTAGTCTTACTGTTGTATGACTTTGTAAGGTCTTGTGTGAATAATTAATAAAGTAGTTGTATGCATCGTCTAGATGCAGAGGTTAGGGGTCATCCTCCTTTTCTAAAAAAAAATCACAAAATTTTGCTCGCTGTGAAAACATTCATCAATGTTTATCAAGAAAAAAAAATCCAGATTTCTTTGGAGTTTTCAAAAAATATTTTTTATTTTTCTGTTCATTAGAGGCATGTGAGCTCGGGGTTGAAAACTCCATGGCTCCATTCTACACTTGCTAGCAGTGTTTAATTTTCTTTTCAACTCCTCTCGCCAACCTAATAGCATTGTACCATCCACGTGTTGTGCATGGATTGATCAATGCCAACATAGCGTTTTAGAAAATTGACGCGGGACACATGACGTAGTAAGGTTTACTCTAGTTTTAAATTTGGCACGAGGCGCTCGATTCGTGGGCGGGACCAAGGGCTCTAATGCAAGCAAATCATTCTCCGATCCTCCCATGTTCTCTCTCCTTCTCCACCTCTCCATCCTTTTCCTTTACCGAATTTTTCACTCTGAGCTGCTGCCTGCTGCTGTTCTCAGCTACTGACTGTATTTCTTCGTCCGCTAGCTAGTAATCTACTGGTGCAGCACTGCAGCTACAACAATGTACGGATTGGAACCAGAGAGCGCAAGGGTTTCTAGTTTGGGCATGCAAAAACTAAGAATCAAGCTCTGAATCCACCACACCGTCGACCACCCTGAAAAATATTTTGAAACGGGGAAAGTCGTCCACTCTAGGAACCTGTAAGCGAAACCTAAGGAAAACTGTTTTTCGAACGGGAAAAGGAGTTCTCTGATCCTTCCTGCCACCAACTAAAAGACCAGCATCCCGAAAAAAAAAAACTAAAAGACCAGCAAAAGAAGAAGCCCAGGAGAAATTAACAAAGGAGAAAGAAAGAGCAGAGCGCACCGTACCGCCAACGCTGATCCTGTGCGCGCGTAGCTCCTGTGGCTGCAAGCTCACCGTGGAGAACGCCGGCTGGCGAGGTTTGCTAGGATATGGCTGCTTGTTCTACTCTGCTGCAAGTGCGTCCATGGCGACGAAGGGGGCAGAGAGAGAGAGAGAGAGGGTGGCTCGTCATATCATTGGTGCGACCTGAGCCTAGGATAAACAAACCGTGCATCACGTGGCAGGGGCGATGCTTATTTCTCACGTTCGCGTGGGGTGGGGTGGCGAATGATCCGGAGGCGTGTGTATTCTATGGATATTGTATTTTACTGTGCCCCGCTCCAAGTAACTGGTAGAGCAGAACAGACAGATAGACAGTGCACATTGGCTGCTGTCGGTGTGAAACCTCAAACCGGAAGTGCAAAAGGTAAAAGTCAGTTTGATCCAATTACGAACGCCAAAGCGCGCAGTTAATTAGGACTGAACTGCTTAGTAAACATAAAGGACAGGCTGAGCTTAACCAGGGCCCGCGAAGTTGGTGGACACCGGGATGAATGCGAAAGGTAAAGGTCATTTTGATTTGACCACCAGTTAGATTAGTCCATCCCAAACAGTTTGATTTGACCATCAGTTATATTAGTCCATATATATGTACTTACCAAACAGCGTGCGATTCTTCGTAAGTTTTTTTTTTTTTGAACAAAAGACGGGTCCAGAAGGACCCTGATGCTGCATTAACACTGAACATGAAGTACACAGCATTTTACAGACGGACCCAGAACTAACTGCAAATAACACACTGGTCCCTGTCTTTTACAAAGAGGACCCCAACAACCAGATAAGAAAAGCAATCGGGTCCTTGACATCTTCTGCACGGCCGTAACTTCGCCGTCGCCGGGGACATTGCCACTTGGGACAACTAAGCTTCCATGGCACCACGCCATAGACTCCGTGCAGAAGATGAGCTGCCTCCCTTTAGGCATCTTGGCCGGGAGGAAGAAGTAGAAAGGCCGCCCTTCGGCCAGCATGTACGATGACGTGATGGAGCCGGCCGGCCGCCGAACGCCGTAGCTGGCGCCAAGGCCACTCCCAAACAGCCACCGGATAAGAGCACTAACCCGATCTGGTTCTCCATCTCTTCTACTCTTCGTCTTCACCACCACGGCGACGCCACGAGCTAGAGAAGTAGCGGAGAGCCTCCAGAACAGGGGACCAGACGAGCTTATTGGTGGATGAGCCAGCAGCACGCCCCTCGGCAGCGACTGGCCGCCAGCCAGCCTTGCCTGAGACGCAGCCGCCGTGAGCCACCAGCCGCTGCTCGTACGCGGCGGCGGCGCTCTCCACATCGGCATACAACCATACGCCACATGGGCACTACTCGACCTCAACCTATACCTAGACTCTATATACATAGGACAACGCCATGCACCTCTCCCGTCTCCGCTCCGGCCGGCGTCGCCGTCGGAGAAGATAAGGGATCGGGCCGGGAGCGGTGGAACTCTCTCGACTCTCAACGGGGGCTGGTGTGGAGTAGCTCCGCCTTTCTCTCTCGATTCTTCGTAAGTTTGACTGTGCTCACTACGAACGCCGCACCGACAGTAGTGTTCGTATGTACTCCAAAAGACCTTGTGTTTCTCGAAACATGCTTTCGTCCTGCTTTATACACAAGGCAACACAAAAAAAATATATGATCAAACGATACATTGTGATGAAAAGACCCTCTTACAAAGCAGATCCAAAGATAAACAAGAAACTAGAACAATCCTCACTTTTTTTTACAAGGTTAGAACAATCCTCACTTAGAGGAGGTGTTACGGGTCCGATCTAGATTGAGAGGGAGGAGAAGAGTAGGTGGGGATAATTTGGAGGAGGAGGAGGCCGGGGAAGGAGAAGGACAGCTTCTCGCTTCGTCTGTTCGGTTACAATAATTCTCGATGATCTGGACCGCTACCACTCCGCTACTTAACCCAGCCACACACGGCAACACGCACGCTGCACACA
>NC_041393.1:137414865-137470030 GCF_002162155.2 Triticum dicoccoides | reverse complement strand
TCCACGACTTGGCTCATCGCTATGCTTCTCTTCCATGGGGGCCCCGCTTGCCAGAGCACGTGTCTTGGCGATGACCCACCTACCAATCGTGACATTTTCCCCTCCTTGAGGACCGCCTTGACCCCAAGGCGATGTCGATGGAAACTACTACTTGCGCTGCTCTAGATCTTCCCAAATAGCCATGGCGGTCGGCAGATCGCTCCACTGAACGAGAGTGCGAAGCTTGGTTTCACCATGAGAACGAATCATCTTGCACTCCAGAACTTGGATGGGCGAGTGAGGTGCCTGCAAAACGGGATCAGGGGGTTGGTAAATCTACGCTTACGGGAACCGTTACTCCAATGGCACGCTTCAGCAGAGACACGTGCACCACCGGGTGGATTTTGCTGGTGTCTGGTAGATCGAGCCGATACGCGACCATGCCAACCTTCGCCTGGATGGTGTATGGCATGTAGTAACGAAAGGCCAACTTCTGGAATAGCCGTCGCGCCACTGAAGTTTGAATGAAGGGTTGTAACTTCAGCAGTACAACATCGCCTACCTCAAACGATCGATCGATACGATGGTGATCTGCTTGTGTCTTCATTCTATCCTGAGCTCTCTTCAATTGCTGTTGCAAATGGTCCATGAGAATCTCGCGTTCCTGCAACCACGCGGCTAGATCTGGAACGGTGCTAGTGTCCACTTGATCAATGCCAAACTCACACGGCAAGTGCCCACAAATCACCTTGAAAGGAGTACGCCCGAGCGCAGAGTGGAAGCTAGTGTTATACAAATATTCTGCTAGTGACAGCCACTTTGACCAGTTCCCAGGGCAGGAGTGCACCGAGCAGCGCATATAAGTTTCCAGACACTAGTTAATGCACTCGGTATGCCTGTCCATTTGTGGATGGTACGAAGAACTCATTCTCAGCTCCGTTCTACATAATCGAAACAGCTCTTGCCATACCTGGCTTGTGAAGATGTGGTCCCTATCAGATATGATCCCCAACGGCAGCTCGTGCATGCGGTAAATCTCTTGAATGAAGATCTTGGCGATGTCGAGAGCAGTGAATGGGTGCCGTAATGGCACAAAATGCACATACTTAGAGAACTTGTCCACCACCACGAGAATAGCATTGTAGCCGCCTGACTTGGACACCCTTCAATGAAATCGAGTGACACCACTGCCCAGGGTCGTTTGGGAATGCGAAGTGGCTGAAGTAGTCTTGCTCGTGATACCCTCGCTGTCTTGGCTTGCTGATAGGTCATGCATTGCTTGACAAACTCTTTAACATGTTGCTTCACCCCCTTCCAAGCGAACAAGCGTTTGATGTAGTTGTATGTTGCATGAAATCCCGAGTGCCCCCAGTTGGGATGTCATGCATTGATCGGATCACATGATGTTGAGTATTTGTATCCAGTCCCGGCAACAAGCGACCTTTGAACCGCAGTATGCCCCTTGAAGCCTGTAGTCCGGTTTACAAGCTGGGTCGAGTGCTACGCGCGCCAACAGTTCTCTCGTAGTAGTATCCTCCTGATATCCTGCATGGACAACTCTGAGCCATGCAGGTTTATAAACTGACAGGGTCGTAAGCTCAGCCTCTTGATTGTGTTCCCTTCTTGATAATGCATCTGCTGCTTTGTTCGATATGCCCGCCTTGTATTGAATTACATATTGTAGCCCAAGCAATTTTGTGAAGGCTCATTGCTGAATGGGGGTGTTCAGGCACTGGCCAGTTAGGTGTAGGAGGCTCTTTTGTTCTGTGTGCACCAAGAACTCTATTTTTTGCAAGTATGGTCGCCAGTGGTCAATCGCTAGGAGCAGAGCCAAACACTCCTTCTCGTACGCCACAGGCCCAGGTTGCGTGGAGCCAGGGCTCGGTTGAGGTAAGCCACTGGGTGGGAATCCTGCGTCAAGACCACGCCAATCCCCGTTGCCCTGACATCTATCTCGATGACAAAGGTCTTGGAGAAGTCCGATAACGCCAGCACTGTGTCCTCTATTAGGTATTTCTTTAGTGCACAAAAAGTAGCATATGTCATTGGCGTCCAAACAAATATAACCCCTATTCGTAGCAGATCAGTCAACGGTTTGTTGAGCACTCCAAATTTTCTGACAAACTTGTGATATTATTCTGCCAATCTGACGAATCTACATGGTTTTTTCACTGTATCTGGCACGGGTCAATCCTTGATGGTGCACACTTGCTTTCCCAAGGTGCTGGAATGGACTAGTTGCATCCATGAATATTAGGACTCCAAATCGCAGCAATGGTGACAGTATTGTGTTCAGCCTTGGAAAGTCAAAGGCCCGCCTATCACTCCTTATGGTAGCACCTGGAATTGAAAGTGACCGTGGTGAGTCTTAAAGGTTGTTTTGTGCTCGTCTTCCAGTAGCAATTTGATCTGGTGGTAGCCCGCTCGGAGGTCCAGCTTCAAGAATCGCGTGGAGCCTGCCAATTCACCCAGGAGCTTGCCAATCACTGGCATTGGATAGCGCAACTTGATGATGATGGTGTTGAGGTGCCGGAAGTCGACGCAAAATCTCCATGTCTGATCCTTTTTCTTCACCAAGAGCACCATGGAAGAAACGGGCTAACACTGGGTTTGATGAGCCCTAACTGTAGCATCTCCTCACTTGTGCTTCTATCTCATTTTTTTGCTCCGGGGTGTAGCGATACAGCCTGAGAATAACTGGTTTGGTGCCTTCGATCAACGGAATGGCGTGATCCATGGTTTCCTTTGGGGCAGCTCGGATGGCTCATCGAATACCACCTGGAAGGCTGGAACTGGTCCAACACTCAGTAAACAACAACATGAAGGTGATCAGTCTGCTTCGCTTGTTCCGACAAACAGAGCATCACAACACACACAATTGCATTTGCCTATTCCAGATGTTTGAGCTGCTCAAACTGCTCTTGGTGGTGGAACTACAGTGGCTTCTCACCTCAATCAATCAACATAGGTCCACAACTTTCCAATCAATCCATGCCAATGACCATATCATAGCAGCCATGAGAAAAGCACATGTAGGTCTGTGGTGAACTTGTGATTTTGTGTTTGCCATTGGCAACCTAGAATGTACCCTGAGCAAGTGAGCAGACCACCATCTTCTACTTTGACAATCATCGGCTTCATCTGGCGAACTCGACTAGAAAATTTCTCTGCCACTGACTCGTTGACAAAGCTATGGGATATGTCAGAATAGACCAAGATCAGCACTTCTTGGTTATCAGCCCCAACAAACGAACTGTGTGAGGCGTTGTTTGCCCCGTGGTGGCCAACTTGGAAATGGACATCAGTTGTTCTTCCTATTCTTCGTCAGCTATCTACTCTTGGCGATCAACACCATCCGCCTAAAACAAGTCCAATAGTTTCTCGACCACATGCAACTGCACGTGGAGGTACACTGGTGGCCTTGGCCCCAACGCTCCCCACATATGAAACAGAGTACTCTCACTCCGCGGTAGTTGCGAAGCACAATCACGTGATTGTCACCCCGACCATGATCTAGTCGCCGTGCTGTGCGTGTTGCGTTAACACCGCTCCTATCCTCCACGGCTGCTGGTGGAGGGGGTGGAATTGCACACGGTGGGGACGCTTGATAGGCTACAAGTGCACATGGTTTAGTTGTAGCCTTTTCAAAGTAAGAGTATCGATCCCACATGGAGCACAAGAATTAGGCTTTTGCCCCTTTGTAAAGAATTATATAGCTTTGTGGTTGCAGATAATTGTAGACTTGAAGCAGAGTGAGGGCAGATTTAAATAAGGATTGAACAAAATGGTGATGTGTAACTAAATAGCCTAAAAATGAAATAAAAGCAAGGGCAATAAAGAACAACTAAATAACAGAATTAAAAAGGCGTTCTCAGGGAATATGGAATCCCCATTGGTATGTTTCTTCTACTACTATGCATGAGCATAGCATGGAATGGATACTTGAGCCACCATTGACGATTATGTTGGGCGGATCCGGGTACAGAGCACGTTCTACTCGTGGTAGACTTCGTGCCATGCACGCCATTGTCGTAGCCTTCCCCCAGAGGGTTACAACTCATGACAATTAAGGGTTTACCCCGTGGACACGGCCCCACTAAGGGTTCTCCGTGATCCCTGGTCACTTGTAAATGTTAGGAGTAGGAGTCTTTTACTGTCACCTCGAATCACCTCCACATCCTAAACCTATGCAAAAGACAGTAATATACTTTGTAGCCTACAAAGGCACAAATGTTGAGTGGGCCCCTTCACAACATTCACAAAGTTATTAAACTAAGCATTCAACAGGTGATCTCATATCTTCATTATATGTTTCAGATCCTACACATACCAAGGTTCATCCATATCCCCAAGAACTAGGGGACTACTCACACATAAGAAAAATAAGCATCATGGGAACAATAATGGAATACATGGATGAGTGGTTCAATCGATACACCAAAGGATCCACTAGGGTTCTTGATGTTGCAGTTGATAAGGATGTGGATGATGATGATGATGAAGATGATGGTGATGTAGATGTTGATGATGATGTCGTTCCTCTCATGGTGAGAGGAATCCCCTTCTTCTCCTGGTTGATCCTTCCTCCAGATGGGCTCCGGAGACTCCTTTAGGATGAGTTTCTAGAGTACCTATTCGTCCCCCTCGTGATCCGTTTGCATGAGGTGGAAATAGTTGATCTCCTGGAGGCAGCGGCACACCAAACGACTGCTCATGCGAGCACGTGCGATTGCATGGAACACTGTCGTTTGCTCTGGAGGCGCAAAGGCGGCTGTTTCTTTGGCCTTCTTGCTTGATTTTTCTATGGAAGGTGTTCATTCCCTTTAATACGTGATTCCACTTCCATATTTGTTTGGTTTCTCCATAATGAATATTGTTCTAAAAGGCGTAGCCTGAAGTATCATCAACAAAAATAAGTGCATGAATGCGGTAAATTCCACAAATCCCACCTTGTAGGCACAAAATATAAAGGAAAAACATCATGTAGATTAGACTCACCAACTCCCCCAAGCTTATGTCTTAATCGTCCCTGAGCAAGTATCGTGGCTTGTAAAAATGAGTTCACCCTTGTGTTTATAAGATACAGATATCAAGAGGTATGAGTCCATTACTCCCAAGAAGGATGTTCATTAATGAAAATGTATGTGCAAACAATAGCCCATACTTACTCTGGTGATAATCATGCAGGCATCCACATCTTATCATTTAATTTTACTAAGGACAAGTAACAACTGCATATCCTAGTTCATTGTTCTTTCAACCGGGCAAGCAGTCTTCTCTTTTTGTTTGTTTTTCTTGTAGAAAGTTTAAAAAAAAAGGTTCAGTCTCTCCCCATTGAATCATACAAAGGCTTTAAGAAAAACTTTAAGTGCAAGCCAGCCTTATTTCTCAGAGAGATTTCATTTCCCAAGTTCCTTTTAGCTGAGGATAAATTTATTTGCTTGCCCTTAAGTAAGTTGAAACCTTAAATGAGCTAGTATATATAGTTATTTTATCTCCCTTCAAAAATTTACACAACTAAGATGTGGGGTACTTATAATCATCAGACAAATAAATATGCACTAATTACTTAAGTCACATCAACCATCAAGCACGTTCTTCAAAAGAAAGCAATGATCTCACACATCAAGATATCCCCAGACTTATTGGAAGGGATCATCCTTAGTCAAGAGGAAAAATGATAGTTCAATTTTATTGCAAATAAACTCTAATTTTGTTTTGCGAGAAGAAAAATGTGTAAAGGTAAAGATACAATATGCACATAAATCTCCCCCAAGCTTGCAATCAAGTCGGGGAGTGATAACACACAAGCATAGGGGATCGCAACAGTTTTCAAGGATAGAGTATTCAACCCAAATTTATAGATTCGACACAAGGGGAGCCAAAGAGTATTTGCAAGTATTGGCAGTTGAGTTATCAATTCAACCACACATGGAGATTAAATATATGTAGCAAAGTGGTCAGTAGCACAGTAGTATGATAGTTTGATAGTAGTGGTAACAGTAGTAGTAACGGTAACAGTGATAGCAATGAGTAGCAAGTGCAATAGTAGTAGTAACTTAGCAAGAACAATATGTGGAAAAACTTGTAGGCATTGGATCGGTGAATTCGTTGGATGATATTCATCATATAACAGTGATAACCTAGGGCAATACCGAACTATTTCCAGTTCATAAATATAATGCAGGCATGTATTCCATAAATAGTCATACGTGCTTATGGAAAAGAACTTGCATGATATCTTTTGTCCTACCCTCCCGTGGCAGCGGGGTCCATAAGGAAACTTAGGGATATTAAGGCCTCCTTTTTATAGAGAACCGGAACAAAGCATTAGCACATAGTGAATACATGAACTCCTCAAACTATGGTCATCACCGAAAAGTATCCCGGTTATTGTCACCCGGGGGTTTACAGACCATAACACGTAGCAGGTGCATATGACTAGCAAGATCGGATCTAGAACATAGATATAATGGTGAAAACATAAACGTTCAGATATGAAATCATGACACTCGGGCCCTAGTGACAAGCATTAAGCATGGCATAGTCATAGCAACATCAATCTTAGAACATAGTGGACACCAGGGATTAAGCCCTAACAAAACTAACTCGATTACATGATGGATCTCATCCAACTCCTCACCGACCAGTGAGCCTACGAAGGAATTACTCACTCCCAGTGGGGAGCATCATGGAATTGGAGATGAAGGAGGGTTGGTGATGACGAAGATCGAAGATTCCCCTCTCCGGAGCCCCGAACGGACTCCAGATCTGGCCTCCCGATGAAGAACAGGAGGTGGCGGCGGCTCCATCTCGTCAAACGTGATGAAACTTCCTCTCTTATTTTTTCTCCGAAAATAGGATTTTATAGCATCGGGATTAGGGTCTACAGGGCCATGAAGTGGGCACAACCCACCTGGGCGCGCCAGGAGGGGGCTACCTGGTGGGTTGTGCTCAACCAGGTGCCCCCCTCCGGTGGTTCTTGGCTCCAGTATTTTTTTATTGTAAAATAATTCTGCAAAAAGTTTTGTTCCATTCCGAGAACTTTTATTTCTGCACAAAAACAACACCATGGTAGTTCTGCTGAAAACAATGTCAGTTCGGGTTAGTTTCATTCAAAATGCAAACCAGAGTCCAAAACAAGAGCAAAAGCGCTAGGAAAAGTAGATATGACGGAGACGTATCAACTCCCCCAAGCTTAAACCTTTGCTTGTCCTCAAGCAATTTAGTTGATAAACTGAAAGTGAAAAAAAAACTTTTACAAACTCTTTTGTTCTTGTTTACATAAATAAGCTTAAGTAGCACCCAGGTTTTCAGCAAAGATCATGAATAACCATGTCTACAATAACTCTTAAAAATTATATTAACTCATATCAGTAACATAAGCAACTAGCGGGCAATAATAAGATATATCAAATGACAACACTTCGTCAAAACAACCATGATATAATATGACAATAGTGGTATCTCGCTAGCCCTTTCTAGGACTGCAAAACATAAATGCAGAGCACCTCCAAAGTTTAAGAAGCGACTAAACATTGTAATTCATGGTAGGAAAGATCCAATCATGATGGATTCAACATTAACTATACACAATGCACGAGGATGACAATAGTGCTCTCAGATCTGACGCTTTTTTGAGAAGGTGATGGCGCAACATAAAATTAAATAGATAGTCCCTTCGTAGAGGGAAGCAGGGATTTGCAGGGGTGCCAGAGCTCGAAGCTTAAATCAGAGATAAATGAAATTTTGGGAAATGCACCCTTCCTGTTTACGCCATGACCAAGAGTTATCAATATCTTCATGCTAAACACATTAGTGGCGGTTCCCAAGCGATGAAATTAAAGGTTTACTCCCCCTCTACCAACAAACACACTCCATGGCTAGCCGAATCCATGGGTGTCGTCCATACCAATAACAATCCTGGGGAGTTTTTTTTAATTATTTGTATTTTTTGATTTCGGGACTGGGAATCCCTATTACCGCCCCTCTCATGCAAGGACAAGTGAATAAACACTCATCATGAGAATAGCCTGCTTAGCATGGAAGATACCGGCTACCCCCTGTCGTTCTATGAACAATCCAGGCGCACAAAAAACAGATGTTCATTTGAAGTTTTAGAGGTGGAACATGCAAATTTACTTACAACGGCAGGGTAATACCGCATATAGGTAGATATGGTGGACTCATCTGGAATAACTTTGGGTTTTAGGATTTTGATGCACAAGCAGTAATTCCACTTAGTATAGGTGAAGGCTAGCAAATAGGTTGAGAAGCGGCCAGCTAGAGAGCGAAAACAGTCATGAACATGCATTATGCATAATAAACATTGAATACTAGCATGAGTAGGATATGAACACCATGAACATAAATATGGTAGAGGCTATGCTGGTTTTGATTCATCTACATGCATGAACAAGTGCCAAGTCAAGCCACTTGAAACATTCAGAGGAGGATACCATATCATCATACTACATCACAATCATTTTGATGCATGTTGACATCCAAGATAAATCATTATCCACTCCTAGCTACTTAAACATAGCATGAGAAACTATAATCTCTAATTGTCATTGCATACATGTTTGATCATAATATGCTGAATCATGGATACTAGGTTAAACATATTTACAAAAAACATAACAAGTTGAGTTCATACCGGTTTCTCTTTGCCACAGTCACTTCATCAAATATCGTCATTATTGCCTTTCACTTGCATGACCGAGTGATATGAAAACAATAATAGTGCAAGAGTGCCGTGGACTCAGTTGGAATCTGCAAACATTTTATTCAAAATAAGAAGACAAGGTAATTTGGGCTCTTTGTTAGATTAACAATAATACATATGAGAGGCACTCAACATTTTCATCGTGGTCTTCTCCTTGGTAAGACTCAACAAAAAGAAAAGAAATTTAGAGAAGCACTGAAATATTTTTGGAGTTTTTAGTTTTCCTTGAAGAAAAGCAAATAAAAGAAAAGGAAAACAAAAACAAGAAAAGCTATTTACACGGGAAAGCTCCTAACACACAAAAGAAGAATCGAGAAATCCTTTTGGGTTTTCTTTTACTACAACTAATTAAACTAGAAATAAAAACCAAAAATAAGCAAGAACTATTTTTGGATTTTCTCAAAGTTTTTCAAACACACAAGAAGAAAGCGAGAAAATAAATCTAGCATGGTGTGGCACCCCGACTCAGAGCGACCGGTTTACCTTGCATTGCCAGCCCAGAGATCAAGTCTTCTGGCAACACACAACAACTTTGTATAGAAAGACAACCGCTTTATTGAAGCATAGGTTCGATATTACATCAAGTAGCGAGGCTAAGCAACACACATGGTGCTGTTGCACATATGCACATTATTTAGTGAACATGAACAGGGGCCTCGACATCTTGACATAGCTACGCGGCAGCGGAAAGACGACGTAGAAGGATTCCATCTCACAGGGACACTGATCTGGACACGGTCTAGACTACGATGCAACGATGCAACTGCAACTCCGGTACGACTT
Organism: Triticum dicoccoides; assembly: GCF_002162155.2. Classification (NCBI taxonomy): domain Eukaryota; kingdom Viridiplantae; phylum Streptophyta; class Magnoliopsida; order Poales; family Poaceae; genus Triticum; species Triticum dicoccoides. The sequence continues at coordinate 137,460,540 of NC_041393.1, read as the reverse complement.
CTCCTGAAACTGGCATGACACGCCAGGTGAGTACTTTGAATGTACTCGCAAGCTTACACAAATAAAGCAACAATGGCAAACAACAACATGATATTTAAGCAGGTTAAATGCAAGAACTTAGCATGCTACTCATGAAGTGACTGTGCTCATAACAGGGCCTTTCAAACCCGCTTACCATCATGGTTACCTTGTAACCACGATCATCATCATATCACGGTGATCACCTTCGGATCACAAACGAAACCATCTCGATGGTCTCAACAATTCCACCAACATAATAAGTGCCACAATTATATTTTTAGTGTGCAGGTTCAATATTTTTGTTGATCCACGATGTGACCTACTATGAACTATGTCCATGACCGAGGACGCGACTATCCATAGATTAAACACACTCTGCAGAGGTTAGTACACTGTTCCCACACCACAAAACCCATGGCCTCAAACTCCCATTTAGGTGGACCAACGGCGTTCCGACAGAACCAATCTATTGCCATGACACTCTCCTGTCCACTCCAACAAACTTCCCTTTGGGCTAAGTCATGGGTGGCCCCGATGTCACCTCGTGAGACCCAACGGCCACCGTCATGGCAAAACAAACAGTCCCAAATGGGGACAATGGTACCAAAAACAACTACGGGCACACAAGGCTATGCCTGCCTATCGGGCCAGGGTAGCGCAAGCGCATAACCTTCCCTAGTTGGAGGCACCGGCGAGAGGCATAACAATAGACCGAGAAAGGGCCTTCTCATAAAAGGCAAATGTGGATGCACTTGGGGAAGCTCGATTCGGTGGCACCATGACGCGATCAAGAGCATGTTCAAGGTGGATTATAATCAGGTTTCAACTTGCAAATAAATATTACAAAGTCATAATATGCCATGAAAATGCAATGAACTATATATGCACCATTCCAATATAATACCGATATGAACTAGCTCATGCACATGATCAAGTTACTCTACTGCATATGCTCAGTCATTCAACTAAAATACCACTGATAACATAACAACCATAGCACGAACATGAAGCTAGTATCAAATGATATTATATGAATTTTCTATATGCATTATAAAAGACCATATTCAAGTGAAAATCAAAGTTACTGAAATGAAACTCTTGCAAATATTTGTGATGGCTTTCCTTAGTGCAGAGGAGGGTCACACTCCTCCTGTTTCTCCTCAAGGCAGCAAGTTCCTTCTGAAAATAATTAAAATAGAAAAAAGTAAATGTCACATACTCTCTGAATTTCACTAGAAAATATCTACAACAAACAAAATTCTCATCCTTTGCATGTTGATAGAGGAGTTCAAGATAAAACCAATACAAAAAGAATCACATCATTTGGACTTGTACAATAAAAGTTAGAGCGGGTCAAAGTTTGGTCAATATTCTGAATAAAAATGAATTTAGAAAAATAACCAGAGGGGATGACGTCGAAGACGTATTTCAAAAATATGCCTTCACTTATACCACATCTGTGGCCGCACGGTGAGGCTAACAGGCGGGCCCCACTGGCAGGGTTAAGAGAGAGAGAGAGAGAGAGAGAGAGAGAGAGAAACAGGGGAGGCGACGCGGTCGCCGGTGGTTCTCTGGCTCGGCTGCCGCCGGCCAGGAGGGGGGGGGGTTGGATGTGCCTCAGCACGTCGAGCATGCACGCACCCATAGAGTTGCCAGAGATGGATGGAGGAGGTCGCCATGGAGCTCTCTAAAGACGACAACGGTGGGAGCTCGCCAGAGAGGAAGGTTCCGGCAAGGTGAGGTAGCTCCAGCGACTCCAGCAGTGTCTTCGAGGATCAGTAGAGCCCCACGAACACGCGTGGGTGGTCGGAGGTAGCCGAGGATCTCCGGAGGAGGTAGGGCTTCGAGGGGAGGTCGGCGGCGATCTCCAGTGTAAGCGGCGGCTAGAGGCCCGCCTGGCCTAGTTGCGGTCGTCTACTAGCTTGGTTGAGGTCAGAGGAGGAGGGTGGGGGTGGTCGGAAGAGCTCAGGAGGGTTCTATTTATAGCCGAGGGCGAGAGGGGGATCAAGGTTGCTGAAGAGGGCTCTAGAAGCGGCAAGCGGCAATGAATGGTCTCAGAGCTGATGGGAGAGATCAAGGGGGTTCACATGCACACAGAGGAGGAAACGGGCCAAGCACATGTCGAAGGAGGGCGATGGCACGAGCTCACAGGGGCACTATGCTCCCTACTCCGTCATGGCCGGATCTGCAACAACTGTTGCCAGCGTCGGGAAGCACCACAGAGAGGTCAAGGGTGACGGGTCGAGGCAGAGGGAGCTCCAGGACACGAGCATTTGTCGGAGGCGAGCGCACACGCTGAATAGAGAGGCTGCCGACGGGCAGAGCGTGTCGAACGCATGCCAGGCCTCGTGTACACACGCGGTCACCACATGCACTGGCACTACGAGGCGCACCCGAGAGGTAAAATCATGTCTCAGATCTTGTCCCTGCAATGTTTGGTCTAACTGAGTTGATGGATCGAAGCCAGGTCGACAAGGATCGACTTGAGCTTCACTGCATGTTTCTGGACAGAAACTTCTGAGCCAAGTAGAGAGAGTTCTAGAGAGAACTAGGAGCTCATTTTTGGTAGTTAAGGGTTACTTAGGAGGTTGATTAACCCATAAAAAATTAGCTCAAGAGGATCAAGCAAAAATACACTTCCTTCACAAAGTGCATTTTTTGACCAGAATGGAAAATATTTTCTACAGCAATAATATTCCAAATAACCATGAAATAGTTTAGCACAGGAAGTTGGGCCAAGGTTCAAAGAATATTTGGGCATTTTCTCTGATTTTTATGAGCAAGAAAAATGAGGGTTGCTTTGGAGCAGAAGTGAAAATAGGGCTTAATCAGAGGGAAATGAATATTTTTCATTTAAGAAAAATATCCCAAGGTCATATTTTGATATATTATAGGGCAAGAAATGTTCTTGAGAGGGAGGGGAGTCACTTGGGTGAAAATCAAAACAATGCCCAAGTGTTAAGTCCAAATGAGTTGATTCAAAAATTCAAATTCAAACCAAATTGCAATAACATCTGGAAAAAGAAAAAGGGAAAAAACCAGGGTGTCACAAACCTTCTCCCTTAGTATGAATCTCGTCCTCGAGATCCAGTTACTTGAGAAACAATTCAGGGTATGCTATCCTCAAAAAGTCCTCTCTTTCCTAGGTAGCTTCGCTGTTAGTATGGTGTTCCCACCGCACCTTGTAAAACTTAACTGACTTGCTGCGGGTGACTCTTTCCATCTCATCCAATATCCGGAAAGGTTTCTCTTCATAGGTAAGATCGTTAGCAAGCTCTATTTCTGCCAGTCAGTCTGTTTCTCGGGTGGTGAGATACACCTTTGTAACTATGATACATGGAAGACATCATGTATTCCTGACAGTTCGGGAGGAAGTTCCAACTGATATGCCACTGTACCAACCTTGGACATGACAGGAAATGGGCCAATATATCTTGGTGCAAGCTTTCCCTGAGTCTAAAATCTCCTAACTCCTTTCATGGGTGTGACTCGGAGGTAGACATATTCACTAGGTTCAAAACTAATCTGGCGGTGCTTGGAATCATAGTAGCTCTTTTAGCAAGACTTTGCCACTTGCAATATGTCTTGGATCTCTCTGACTTGCTTCTCAGCTTCTATCATCAAGTCAGTCCCGAAAATATGTTTATCTCCGGTCTGGGACCATTTAATGGAGTATGACACTTTCATCCATACAAGGCTTCATATGGTGACATCTTGAGACTGGTTTGATAGTTGTTGTTGTAGGAAAACTTTGCGCAAGGCAGACTATCTTCCCATTTGGGTCCTTGAGCAAGGGCACATGCTCTAAGCATGTCTTCGAGTATTTGATTTACTCTCTCTGTCTGTCCTTCTGTCTGAGGGTGATAGGCTATGCTAAACTTCAATGTTGTTCCCAATGCTTGATGAAGACGACACCAGAACTTTGAGGTAAAAAGGGATCCTCAGTCTGAGGTGATAGTTCTTGGCACATCATGCATACTGACGATTCTGAATACATAGAGTTGAGATAGTTGATCCGCACAGTATGTGGTTCAGATTGGAATGAAATGGGACACCTTGGTCAGCATTTCCACCACGACCCATACGACATTGTTCCCACGAGGAGTTTTGGGAATACCGGTGATGAAGTCCATGCAGACACCGCCCATTTCCATTGCGGGAAGGGCAAAGGTTGAAGTAGCCTGGCGGGTTTCTGATGTTCCGCCTTCACCTTATTGCATATATCACAATAGGCGACAAAATATGCAATATCCTTCTTCATTCCATCCCACCAGAATATTTGCCCGAGGTCTTCATACATCCTGGTACCGCCTGGATGGATCTAATACGAGGATTCATGTGCCTATGTTAATATCTTCTTCCTCAGATCTCCTGCTTCGGGTACACATATTCACCCGCGAAACCGTATAGTACCTTGTTCATCTATTAGGAAATCTTGAGTCTTGTCCGCTTGCATCCGGGTGATATGGTGTTGTAGCAATGAATCGTCTTCTTGGGCCTTGCAAATATCTTCTTCAAGAGTGGGCGTCACTCCCAACATATTAGCGCAGTTGACTCCGACAATGGTCTGATTGAGCTGGGTTGCTTCTTGTATCTCGGAAGGCAAAGATGTCATTAATGCATTTGTTGTGGCTAGTTTGCGGCTGAGAGCATCCGCAACCACATTAGCTTTACCTGGATGATAATCTATTCTGAGGTCATAATCCTTGACCAACTCAAGCCATCTTCTTTGCCGGAGATTCAAGTCGGGTTGAGTGAATATGTACTTGAGACTTTTGTGGTCTATGAATATCTGGCACCGCTTGCCGATGAGATAATGCCTCCAAATTTTTAAGGCATGCACCACTGCTGCTAGCTCCAAGTCATGTGTAAGATAATTTCCTTCATGTGGTCATAGATGTTGGGATGCATAGGCTACAACCTTGCCATCTTGCATGAGAACGCATCCTAGGCCCCTTCGAGATGCGTTGCAGTATGCGTCAAAACTTCGATAAATATCTAGAAGCATCAACACGGGTGCTGAAGTTAAGCGAGTCTTCAATTCATTAAAGTTATTCTCACAGTCTTCAGACCATATGAATTTTTGGTCTTTCTTGAGCAGTTCTGTCATTGGCTTAGCAATCTTGGAAAAGCCTTCAATGAATCGATGGTAATAACCAGCAAGCCCCAGAAAACTTCGGATCTCTATCACAATCGTGGGTGCTGGACATTTTAGCACATCCTTGACTTTGCTTGGACCCACAACTATTCCTTAGGCAGAGAGAATACGCCCCAAGAATCTGACTTGCTTAAGCTAGAGCTCACACTTGCTAAATTTTTCATATAATTGATGGTCACAAAGCCTTTGCAATACTTCTCAGAGGTGTTATTTATGCTCTTCTTCTCCCTTGGAGTATATGAGAATCGTTGATGAAGACCACCACAAACTTGTCCAAGAAATCCATGAACACTTTGTTCATCATATGCATGAAGAAGGCAGAGGCATTTGTCAGACCGAACGACATAACTATATATTCATATAGACCGCCACGAGTGGTGAATGTGGTTTTAGGAATATCTTCCTTCCCGATCTTGAGTTGATGGTACCCGATCCTCAAACCAATCTTGGAAAAGATTTGTGCTCCATCAAGTTGGTCGAACAAATCATCAATCCTGGGGAGTAGGTACTTGTTCTTGATGGTGACATCGTTGAGCTAGCGGTAGTCTACACACATCCCAAGACTACCATCTTTCTTGTCCACAAATATGGCAGGTGATCCCCATGGTGAAGAACTTGGGCGGATGTAGCCTTTCTTGAGCATCTCATCAAGTTGTTTCTTTAGCTCAACTAACCCAGATGAAGGCATCCTGTAATACTTCTTATATATGGGTGTCGTTCCTGGCACGAGATCAATAGCAAAATCAAGCTCCCGATCTGGTGGCATTCCTAGCAATTCTTCAGGGAATACATCTGGAAACTCACTGACCACTGGAATTAACTCCATGCCTGAGGCTATAACTGTGAAAATCATCTCCTTTTTAGGCATGGTTCTGCGAGCCACAAACTTCACTGCTTGTCCTGCCGGATTTGTTAATGTAACTTCTCGGGTTGCACAGTTGATGCAGACATGATGTTTGGTCAGCCAATCCATTCCCAGCATGACATCCAATCTTGCAGATTCAATTTCTAGCAGTGTTGTAGGGAAGACAACTCCATGAAGCTTTATTTCCAAGTCACGGGATATCACATTCGTTTTGAGCATGGATCCCAGGGATTGCACCATCATGATTTTCTCAAGAAGAGAGCAAGAAAACTTGTTTTGGGCAACAAAACTCCGCGAAATAAAAGAATGGGAAGCCCCAGAGTCAAATAAAATTGTTGCAGGTATGTTATTAACATGAAACATACCAATGACCACTTCTTGGTTTTCTTGGGCTTCTTCAGCGAAGAGATGATGCACCAGGCCTAGGATAAGCTCCTGCTTGGCGAAGGATTCCATGTGATTGGCTTGAGGCTTGAGGGGTGCATTAGGCTTGCCGTTCTTGGGACACTACTCGCATAACGTCCGGTCTGTCCAAAAGAGAAGCATGCGTTGCTACGCTGACAATCTTCCCATATCGGGTTGGTCACAATATACTTGACTTGGTTGTTGGTCTTGTTGGTATTCTGCTGCCATGTTGGCTTGAACTCAAACTAAGGTTGCTGCCAGGTATGAGCCTTCTGAACTGTCTGTCCATCCTTGTTGGGATTGAACTTTGGTTTGCGATCATCGTATGCTGGCTTGTTGTCGTGAACAAGCTTGTTCTCCCTTTCTGCATAAGTGCCTTGTTCACCAATGTCTGGAAGTCGGGGAAGTCTAACATGCTGAGTGTGCATCGGAGGTGTTGATTGAGTCCTCGAAGGAATCGACCAATCTTCATTTCTTTGGTGGCCACATCATAGAGAGAATAACGAGCCAAGTGATTGAACTTGTTCAAATATTCACTTACTGACAGGTTTCCTTAGGTGAGAGCGAGAAACTCATGCTGCTTGACCTTCATAATACCGGCGGGAATGTGGTACTTGCGGAACTTGTCCTTGAATTTATCCCAAGTGATCTCATCGTCCACAGGCCACATGGCTTTAGTATTGTCCCACCATATAGCAGCATCTCCTTCAAGATAGTGAGTAGCAAATGGAACCTTGTCAATTTCTTCGGTGCAAGCATTTTCTAGCTTCTTCTGAATAGTCCGCAACCAATCATCAGCTTCCAAAGGGTCGACAACTTGACTGAAACTGGGAGGCTTAGTCCTCTGAAAGTCTGACAACTTGGAGTTATTGCCATTATGATTTCCATTCTGCCCAACCATAGCCTGCACACTTATTAGTAATTCAAGCAAATCTTGGTTTCTTCTTTCCTTGAACATTCTCATAATCTGCTCTGTGGTAGGTGGTTGTTGTGGAGGAGGTGGTGGTGGCTGATATGGTTTGGGGGAATGCCCCACCTGTCGGGCTGAGCGATGAACGGGAGCATCGTCACCCGCCTGACTGCAGCTACCTCCTCTTGTCGACCTATTTATGTTTCCCAATACGAAGCATCAAGATGAGCAACATCCATAAATGGGGAAGAAAAGCAAGCGACAAAGCCCGAAAAGAAAGCAACGAGAAACCAAAGCGAACAATAACAGAAGAAGCTCCAACATAATTATACATAGACTCATACATGAAAGGAAATAGAATGACAAGTATGACTACACTCATACATCCAAGCATCATGACAACCTCAACTACTCGTGCAGATCTAGTGCTCCTCTGATCCAGCTGGGATTTCCCCGGACTTGGTCTTGGATCCTGAACTGATGATGTTAACGGAAACCTCCGGGTTAAAGGAAACATGACGATGCTGCCTCGGGGGCTCTCCCTCAGGGGTAGGTGCTGGGTGGGGCTGAATCATAGGGGCAGCGGGAGTAGCAAGCAGTAAAGCCAAATCGGCCAGAGACTCGTGGTGAGTCACTATCTGGGTATCCGAGTTACTCTAAGGGGTAACTGGAGTAGTGGGGGAAACGGAAGATGGAGGATCAAATGGGGTAAACCCAGTGGTGGGTGGAATGAAACCAGCTCTAGCGGCAACCAGAGCTGTACGAGTACGAGTCAACTCTTGGGCCAACTCGAAAAGCAGAAGATAACTAGTAGTGATGTAGCGAGAGAGGTGGCTAGAGGAGCGGTCGCACTCCGTATTAATGGTGGGAAAACAGATACATCCATTATCAACATGGACGGGTAGTAGTAGAAACCCGGATGATGCTGCATCTGGACCACGTTGTAGCGCAGATCAACAAGAGCCTCAAACGCAGCGATTTGAACTGCCTGACCTGGGGTAGAAGCATAACCACTCCTAGAAGAACGGGTATAGATGCCGGATATGGTGTTGGTCTGTGTAAAGTGACCTCCGTGTGGTACTCGTACACCGAGTCTGCCAGTCGCTCCCGATACACCTCGTACACTAGATCATTGCCATTAGGGTAGAGTCGCTGCCACATGTTCCGAAGAAGATGTGGAGAAGTTTACGATGCTGGCTCAGACTGGTACGGGAACAACACTGGAGCCATCTACACTCACAACCATTAGTCCGCCAGTAACAAATAAAATATATTCATGCAATGCTGCAATCAGATGCAAACAAACACTACCGACACTCAGGGCTACTAACTACCATTGAACTAGTGCATAAGCGGTCTAGGGCGTCCTACAGTCAGCGCGTCTCTGATACGAAGCATTGTGGCACCCTGGCTCAGAGCGACCGGTTTACCTTGCATTGCCAGCCCGGAGGTCAAGTCTTCTAGCAACACACAACAACTTGGTACAGAAATACAACAGCTTTATTGAAGCATAGGTTTGATATTACATCAAGTAGCGAGGCCAAGCAGTACACACGGTGCTGCTGCACATATGTACATTATTTAGTGAACATGAATAGGGGCCTCGACATCACGACATAGCTACACGGCAGCGGTGAGGGAGTCCTGGATTAAGGGGTCCTCGGACAGTTGGACTATGTAGCGTGGGTCAAACTGTTGGGCCATGAAGATACAAGACAAAAGACTCTCTCCCATGTCCGGATGGGACTCTCCTTTGCCTGAAAGGCAAGCTTGGCAACCGGATATGAAGATTCCTTTCTCTGTAACCGACTTTGTACAACCCTAGTCCCCTCCGGTGTCTATATAAACCGGAGGGCTTAGTCCGTAGAGACAACCATAATCATATAGGCTAGACTTCTAGGGTTTTAGCCATTACGATCTCGTGGTAGATTAACTCTTGTAATAATCATATTCATCAAGATCAATCAAGCAGTAAGTAGGGTATTACCTCCATAGAGAGGGCCCGAACCTGGGTAAACATCGTGTCCCCCCGCCTCCTGTTACCATCAACCTTAGACGCACAGTTCGGGACCCCCTACCCGAGATCGGCCGGTTTTGACACCGACATTGGTGCTTTCATTAAGAGTTCCGCTGCGTCATCACCAAAAGGTTGGATGGCTCCATCAATCATCTACAACAATGTAGTCCAGGGGAGGGTTTTCCTCCCCGGGCGGATCTTCGTATTTGGCGACTTCGCACTGTGGGCCAACTCGCTTGGCCATCTAGAGCAGATCGACAGCTATGCCCCTGGCCATCAGGTCAGGTTTGGAAGCTTGAATTACGTTGCCGATATCCGCGGAGACTTGATCTTTGACGGATTCGAGCCCATGGAAGCCGCTCCCTGCCACCACGATGAACATGACCTAAATCTGTCATCGGACCGTGCCCAGGAGATAGCGCCTGCAACTGCTCTGGCGCTAGATCCGGAGCAGATTGCGTCGTTCGAGGACGGGAAGCTCAACCCCGCCGCAGAAGCCGTAGACTCAGCAGTGTTAGAGCCGCACACAGATCTGACCTCGAGCGGGGCCTGTGTCACCGAAACCTCGGATTCGTCTCCGGCCATAGGTTCCGAACCACGTGCATCCACACCCATCAAACCTAATCAGGCGGCGATCATGGAATTAAGTTCCGTGGACATCTTCCGCCACTCACCTTTAGGCGATGTGCTAAACTCATTAAAAGCCCTCTCCTTATCAGGGGACTCTCAGCCGAACTATATCCGGTTTGGATTGGAGGCTGATGACGGAGAATTCCGCTTCCCACCCACCACCCACTTCATAGCCACTATCGAAGACTTAACCGACATGCTCGATTATGGCTCCGAAGACATCGACGGTATGGACGACGATGCTGGAGAGGAGCAGGCACAAAAACCACCGCTTACAGGGTGCTAGACAGCCACCTCCTCGTATGCCGTATTCATGGTGGACACACCCAAAGAAAACAATGGTGACAATGAAAAGGATCCAGTCGAGGATAAGCCTCCTGAGATACAGCCAAAGCACTGATTCCAGGGGCACCGTTCTAAACCACACCATGGAAAAAACAGCAATACCGGCACAGGAGAAAATAATACTTCGGATGACGCCGAAGACAATGAAGACCCCGTCGAGCCAACTTCCGAACAGGATGAACGGGAAGATGGGCGAGTTAGCCCTGATGAACAGGCCATGAACGAAGACTCGAAGGACAATAACTACCTTCCGCTCTCCGAGGACGAGGTGAGCCTCGGCAACGAGGATTTTATCGTGCCTCATGAACCTCTCGAGCAGGGGCGCTTTAAGCGCCAGCTAATAGCCATTGCAAGGAGCCTGAAAAAGAAGCAACATCAGCTTCAAGCTAATCAAGATCTGCTCAATGATAGATGGACTAATGTCCTAGCAGCCGAAGAATAAGGCCTCGAGCGCCCAACCAAAAGTTACCCGAAGCGCAAATTGTTACCCCAATTCGATGACGAGGCGCTGGAGCCCGTCCTACCGGCACCTAATGCGGCTGACCGACCATCACGTGGCCGGTACAAAGCGGCAACTCAAGCCGAACACTAGCCCGCACTACCCCACCATAAAAACAGAGACACAACAGCTCAGGGATACACAAATGACCTCCGACATGACCTGGAAAACGGTGCAGGTCAGACTAGATCGATCTATGGATCGCGGGGGCGTGCCCCGATGCACGGAGATGGCCATCTGGAGGGACGTGACAAACATAACCACGCCCGGGCCGAGCACCACAGACGAACTCCATCCAAGCTACGTCGCGATGTGGCCTGACATAGAGGCGCCACACACCCCCTTGCTTCGTTGATGAAGTAATGGAACACGAATTCCCGGAAGGGTTTAAACCCATGAATATCGAGCCATACGATGGAACAACAGACCCCGCAGTATGGATTGAAGATTTCCTCCTCCATATCCACATGGCCCGCAGTGATGACCTCCACGCCATCAAATACCTCCCACTAAAACTAAAGGGGCCAGTGTGACACTGGCTGAACAGCCCCCCTGAGAACTCCATAGGCAGCTGGGAAGACTTGGAAGACACCTTCCGCGATAAATTCCAAGGTACATATGTTCGGCCTTCGGACGCCGATGACCTAAGTCACATCATCCAGCAGCCCGGGGAGTCTGCCAGGAAGCTCTGGACTAGGTTCTTAATCAAAAAGAACCAGATTGTCGATTGTCCAGACGTCGAAGCCCTCACGACCTTTAAACATAGCATCCGAGATGAGTGGCTCGCCCACCACCTCGGTCAAGAAAAACCAAGATCCATGGCTGCCCTTACCACTCTGATGACCCATTTTTACACGGGAGAAGACAACTGGCTCGCTCGTAGAAGCAACAACACCAATGATCCGGGTACTTCCAAAGTTCGAGATGGCAACGGCAAGCCACGACACAATAAACACAAGCGTCGCAATAACAATGAAGGAACGCAAGACACGACGGTCAACACCGGATTCAGTGGTTCCAAACCCGGTCAACGAAAAAAGCCATTTAAGGCAAACAGAGACGGACCATCCAATTTAGAAAAGATACTGGATCGGCCCTACCAGATTCATGGCACCCCCATTAAACCAGCCAATCACATCAACAAGAGTTGTTGGGTTTTTAAACAAGTCAGCAAGCTTAATGCCGAACACAAGGCAAAGGGGCCGCCCAGTGACAGCGATGACGAAGAGACTCGCCAACCGAACACCGGGGGTCAGAAACAATTCCCCCCTGAAGTAAAGACAGTGAACATGGTATATGTGACACACATCCCTACACGGGACTACAAGCGCACGCTGCGGGACACCGGCGTCATAGAGCCAGCCACCCCAAAATTAAGCCAATGGGCGGCCCGCCCGGTAACTTTTTGACTGCAAGGAACACCCAGCCAGTATCCTTCACGAAGGTCTGGCAGCTCTCATCCTCAATCCAATTATCGATGGGTTCCATCTCACGAAAGTCCTTATGGACAGCGATAGTAGCCTTAATCTACTCTACCAAGACACTGTCTGCAAAATGGGCATTGATCCTTCAAGAATCAGGCCCACCACAACCACATTCAAGGGAACAATATCCGACGTAGAAGCTCACTGCACGAGCTCGATTACATTGGAAGTCGTTTTCGGCTCGCCGAACAACTTTCGAAGCGAAGGCTTGACCTTCAATATTGCCCCGCTCCGCAGTAGCTGCCTTGCACTACTCGGGCATACCGCTCTTGCTCGCTTTAACGCGGTCCCACATTACACCTATCTCCAACTTAAGATGCCCGGTCCACGCGACACCATCACAATAAACGGAAATACGGAATGCTCCCTCCGTACAGAGGAGCATACTACGACTACTGTGGCCGAAGTACAAAGTGGCCTTATCAAGCCGCACATTTCGTCGGCCATCAAGCCGCCGGTCTCCATTAGACGGGACCAATCACTCTCAGAGCTGGATTAGCAGTTCGGCCTCCGTTGTCCACCCCATATAGCCGTGAAGTCTGTCCCGCGCACATAATTATACATTGGTCACCGGTGGAGGGACAATGCGGACAGACCTGTAACACTATCCGCACTCTCATAGTCTGTTTTATTTTTCTAACCATCTTTTATCTTTTATCACAGGTCACTACATTTGCTGAGAAGTCCTTTAACCAAGGCAAGGCAGCGCCGATGTGCGACAGGAGGTCCAAATATTTTTTGTAGACCGCACTCTTTATTTCAAAACCTGTAAAGTGCCCTTTTTCTCAGCTTTCGACCCCCGACATGTCAAATAGCCTTGGTAGTAGCGTTGTTACGCACGTACCTCGGCACATATTGCCAGGGGCTCGATATGGCAACATATGAGTTGCCGAAAAAGTCCGAACAACTTTATAGCACACTTCGGCGTCACGAGTTTGGCCTTATATGCATCAGCTCCGAATCATGTCTTTGGTAAATAGTTGGGTTGCCCGGCTCCTGTGCTTACTACCTTATGTTCCGCTCTATCGGCTAGGGTAGTAAAGGGAGAACTACTGCGATTGTGTCCTGGTTCGTCCGGATGAGCACCTCAGTAGAGAAAGCCGAAAACTGATTGTCATGATGCGGCGAGAGCTGGTCAACCACTCGATGACTCACCGGAATCTTCGCGATTCCTTCCGTATTACACGAAGGACCATTTTTCTAGTCATGTATGAAAATGCACCGTATTCGGATAACCGCGTACATACCAGGGGCTATATCGTAGGCCCACCATCAAACTCCTATGGCTAAGTGAAAGTGTTAAAGCCTTATAATTCGATTGCCTGATTCGCGGCCTTGACACCTCCTTAATGGACCAAGATGTTGGGTCAAGAGTGATCAAGTGCTTTTTCCGAACACCCCCGCATTATATGCGAGGGGGCCGAAGCCGACGACTGGTAAACTTTTAGGTTATACAAATAACGGCCACACAGGAGGCACCAAAAACTTTTTAGGCAAAAGTATAAAACATAGCCCTAATATACCATAATATTGGTTTTACAATTTCGGTCCATTTCACTCGAACATAATATCTTTCGAGCACTGACCCTCTATCAAGCGGGCACCCTCTAGGACATCCTCAAAATAATGCATTGGCATGTGATGGTCCTTGCCCTTGGGTGGACTTCTCGCTGCAATATCAGTGGCCTTCATCTTCGCCCAGTACGTCTTGACGCAGGCAAAGGCCAACCATGCACCTTCTATGCACGTTGACCGCTTAACAACATTGATACGCGGCGCCGCATCAACAAGTCGCTGCACCAAACCAAAATAACTATTCGAAATTGGCTCAGTCGGCCACAGCGAGACCACGACGTCCTTCATGGCAGATCCGGATATCTTGTGGAGCTCGGCCCACTGGGTATCTGTTCGTTCAGCAACAATGGACGTTTTTGGCATGTTGAATTGCAACCAGAAAAGTTTTTCCATCGCATGTCCTTCTTGCGCTTGGAAAAACTGCGTTGCATCGGAGACACTCGACGACAAGTCCAAAAATGCGTCTGGAGAACTCCACATTTCATTAAGCGGGGCATACTTTGGATCACTGAATTTAGTTTGTAATAAGAAGGGCTTAGCAGCCACGATCTCCCCAGCTTGTCGGATCTCCTCCCGAGCCGCTCTAGACTCGGACCATGCTTCCCTCACCTCTTGTAAGGCCTTGTCAAGATCAACCGCTCTGGTTTTGTTATCTTTCTCGAGAAATTTGCATTGGCTAGGGGCATCCTTTAGCTCAAGCGCCATAGTAGATATTCTATCCTCACACTGGCATCAAGCAGCCTGTTCAGCCTTTAATTCAGCAGCTGCCTTTTCAGCAGCCGCATTACTCATCCTGGCTTGCTCCTTGGCCTGGGCAAGCTCAGCCCGAAGGGTCTCAACTGCGGCAGCACTATCTGCAGTTATGCATATCTCAGTATACAATTCTCAGCATCATGCTCATATTATCGTACTTGCATATACTGACTGGCCCAAAGACATACCTTGCGCCTCGTCGAGCCGCCTGTTAATAAGCTGTCATCATCCGCCGCATCAAGTTTCTGCTTCAAATCTGCAACCTCTGTAGCTTGGGAAGTCGCCAAGGATGTAACAGCCTGTGTTTTGATTAGTTAGATTATTTCCTGGGCATATCTTTTTTTGATCCTCTGATCGCCTCCCTTTGGATGCCAACCAGAGTCTGAGGGGCTACTATCTATACACAGGGGCATTTTGTGTTTATAGCACAATTGAAAACATTACATTACGTACCTCGAAGCCTCTTAGCAGGCTTGTAAAGGCTTCATTCAGTCTGCTTTTCACGGACAGAACCCTCTCAACTACAGTACCCATCAAGGTACGATGTTCCTCTGAGACGGGCGCATGTCGCAATATGTCCATCAATGTATCAGGCGCCTCTGGATCCCTGGAAGCAGTTGTAGGGGTACAGACTCCCTTCAAAGGAATATGTTTACTCGATCTTAGAGTCATCTCTGGCTGTAAATCGAATAGTGTGGGGCCTTTATTGTTGGTCCCCGTAGGAGCCGCACACCCCGGACCCTGGACGGCCGAAGTGTCACCTTCAGGCCTAGTCTTCATTGTCCCTCGCACCACTTGTTGATCGGGAGAAATCCTTTGGGACGACACCTCGGGGTCGTCTGCCCTATTGGGCGGGGAGATCTATGGAGGCATCTCACTCTCCATCATCTCCGGAAGAAGATCCCCCAAGGAGGAGGACTGTTGAGGAAAGCTACATGCGAGACTACAAACATATATTTTAAATATTACCCTTGCAACCAAGAAAGAACGAATATGTTTAATACACCCTTGTTCACTTATGATTCAGCTAAGGGCTTGTCCTTACGAAGGAACTACGTGACAACATCGCCTCCCGAACCAGAACCCCCAGACAGGGATATCTTCCCTCGCTTAGAAGCCTCTATCTTCAAGTCTTCAGAAGCGGTCCTCTTCTTCCCATGGGGAGAAGCGATGTCAGTTTCTCCTTCACTTTCATCATCGGAAGAGGGAGTTCCAATCTCCCCGGATGAGGTGCCTGGCGTACCTCTAGAATGGGGGCCACCCTGGGCCTTCTCGCTCTCCTCCTCGTCTTCCTTCGCCGTCACTTGATATGGTGCCGGAACCAGCATCCTTCTTAACACCGGATCGGCTAAGTCTTCGGGAAGAGGGGCTGAACACCTAATTCTCTCCGCCCTCTTTGTCCAACCCTGGCCGAGTATGGTTTTCTCAGCATATTGTTATGAGAAATTTAACTAAGCTGTGTTCAGGAGTCGAGTGCTTATCGAGGTATCCGGATGGTTGCAGTCAAGGCCAATGTCCTCTGTAGTGTCCGGCCACTGTTTTTGTGCCCCGAAGAATAATTTCCACATTCCTCTGAGCATCGCGCTGGAGAAGTGCTGAAGGGTTCGAGGTCCTTCCGGATTGAAATCCCACATGCGGAGAGGCCGTCGCTGACACGGTAGGACCCGACGGACTAGCATTACTTGGATTACGTTGATAAGACCGGTGTCCTTTTCAATGAGGCTACGAATGCGGCTTTGCAGTGTCTGCACTTCATCAATTGATTCCCAGTCCAGCCCCTTATTAATCCATGATGCAAGCTACAACAGAGGGCCAGATTGGAACGCAGGTGTAGCTGCCCACTTGGTACCACGGGGTTCAGAGATGTAAAACCATTCCCATTGCCATAGGTTCGAAGTTTCTGCGAAGGAGCCTTTTGGCCAAGGAGTATTGGTGAGTTTTCTCACTGCAGCACCACCGCACTCCGCTTGTTTCCCGTTGACTACCTTCGGCTTCACATTAAAGGTCTTGAGCCACAAGCCAAAGTGTGGGGGAATACAGAGGAAGGCCTCGCACATGATAATGAATGCCGAGATGTGATGAAAGGAGTCTGGAGCTAGATCGTGAAAATCTAGCCCGTAATAGAACATGAGCCCTGGGACGAAGGGATGAAGAGCGAACCCTAGCCCTCGGAGGAAGAGGGAGATGAATACGACCCTCTCGCCGGATCTGGGAGTAGGAATAACCTGCCCTTGAGTAGGGAGCCTGTGGGGGATTTCTGCGGTCAGGTATCCTACCGCCCGGAGCTTCACAATATCCTCCTCTGTGACAAAGGAAGCCACCCACCGGCCTTGAGGGCTGGGTCCGGACATGACTGGGAAGCGTGAAGTGATTAAATTGAACCTTGGGTGCTGGAAATCAAGGTAGGAGAGGTTGATGAAAGGGTTGGCGTAAAGGAGAAAAGACGGGTCTTAGCCCCTTTATAAAGGCGATGAATATAAAACGTCCCCTCCTAGGCCTCAAAACCTACCTTTTCCTAAGGAATCACGCCAACATAACGGTTGCGTTACCCACGCCCGTATTGATGAGAATCCCACAATAAGGGAACATGATCTCTGCTTTGACAAGACGTGCCAATGAAACTGCATCTCGAAATATGAAGCGGCAAGCTAAAAAACGGTTCGAAATAATGGCCGGGTGGCGATGTGATGTCATGCTACAAAAAAGTTGTCAGCGGATTGGGCTCGTGAAAAATTATACTCTCTACGGTTGTGTGTGGAATTTGTTTTACAGAGCCGGACACAATTCTTGTGTTCAAAGACTATTTTGGAGTATTCGGAGAAGGAACCCGCCTTTCAATGCCGAAGACAATCTGCGCACCAGACACCTCGTCATTGAAGCCTAGTTCAGGGAGGGAGTCCTGGATTAAGGGGTCCTCGGATAGCCGGACTATGTAACATGGGCCGGACTGTTGGGCCATGAAGATACAAGACAGAAGACTCTCTCCCGTGTCCGGATGGGACTCTCCTTGGCATGGAAGGCAAGCTTGGCGACCGGATCTAAAGATTCTTTTCTCTGTAACCGATTTTGTACAACCCTAGTCCCCTCCGGTGTCTATATAAATCGGAGGGCTTAGTCCATAGAGACAATCATAATCATATAGGCTAGATTTCTAGGGTTTTAGCCATTATGATCTCGTGGTAGATCAACTCTTGTAATACTCATATTCATCAAGATCAATCAAACAGGAAGTAGGGTATTGCCTCCATAGAGAGGGCCCGAACCTGGGCAAACACTGCTGCCCACTTGGTACCAAGGAGTATTTGTGAGTTTTCTCACTGCATCACCACCGCACTGCGCTTGTTTCCCGTCGACTACCTTCGGCTTCGCATTAAAGGTTTTGAGCCACAAGCCGAAGTGTGGGGAATACGGAGGAAGGCCTCGCACATGATAATGAACACCGAGATGTGAAGAAAGGAGTCCGGATCTAGATCATGAAAATCTAGCCCGTAATAGAACATGACCCCTTGGACGAAGGGATGAAGAGCAAACCCTAGCCCTCGGAGGAAGTGGTAGATGAATACGACCCTCTCGCTGGATCTGGGAGTAAGAATAACCTGCCCTTGAGCAGGGAGCCTGTGGGGGATTTCCGTGGTCAGGTATCTTACCGCCCGGAGCTTCGCAATATCCTCCTCTATGACAGAGGAAGCCACCCACCGGCCTTGAGGGCTGGGTCCGGACATGACTGGGAAGCACGAAGCGATTAAATTGAACCTTGGGTGCTAGAACTCGAGGTAGGAGAGGTTGAGTAAAGGGTTGGTGTAAAGGAGAAAAGACGGGTCTTAGCCCCTTTATAAAGGCAATGAATGTCAAACGCCCCCTCCTAGGCCTCAAAACCTGCCTATTCCTAAGGAATCATGCCAACAGAACGGTTGGGTTACCCATGCCCATATTGATGAGAATCCCGCAATAAGGGAACACGATCTCTGCTTTGACAAGACGTGGCAATGAAACCGCATCTCGAAATATCAAGCGGCAGGCTAAAAAACGGTTCGAAATAATGGCCGGGCGTCGACGTGATGTCACGATACAAAAAAGTTGTCAATGGATTGAACTTGTGAAAAATTATACTCTCTACGGTTGTGTGTGGAATTTGTTTGGCAGAGACGGACACGATTCTTGTGTTCAAAGACTATTTTGGAGTATTTAGAGAAGGAACCCGCCTTGTAATGCCAAAGACAATCTGCACGACGGACACCTCGTCATTGAAGCCTGGTTTAGGGGCTACTGAGGGAATCCTGGATTAAGGGGTCCTCAGACAGCCAGACTATGTAACGTGGGCCGGACTGCTGGGCCATGAAGATACAATACAGAAGACTCTCTCCCGTGTCTGGATGGGACTCTCCTTGGCGTGGAAGGCAAGCTTGGCAACCGGATATGAAGATTCCTTTCTCTGTAACTATTTTTGTACAACCCTAGTCCCCTCCAGTGTCTATATAAATCGGAGGGCTTAGTACGTAGAGACAATCATAATCATACAAGCTAGATTTCTAGGGTTTTAGCCATTATGATCTCGTGGTAGATCGACTCTTGTAATACTCATATTCATCAAGATCAATCAAACAGGAAGTAGGTTATTACCTCCATAGAGAGGGCCGGAACCTGGTCAAACATTGTGTCCCCCGCCTCCTGTTACCATCAACCTTAGACACACAGTTCGGGACCCCCTACCTGAGATCCACCGGTTTTGACAACGACAAGCGGAAAAACGACGTAGAAGGACTCCCTCTCACAGGGACGCTGATCTGGACACGGTCTAGACTAAAATGCGACGATGCAACTCCAACTCTGGTACGACTTCTCCTGAAACTGGCATGACACGACAAGTGAGTACTTTGAATGCACTCGCAAGCTTACACAAATAAACCAACAATGCAAACAACAACATGATATTTAAGTAGGTTAAATGCAAGAACTTAGCATGCTACTCGTGAAGTGACAGTGTTCATAATAGGGCCTTTCAAACCCTCTTACCATCTTGGTTACCTTGTAACCACGATCATCATCATATCACGGTGATCACCTCCAGATCACAGATGAAACCATCTCGATGGTCTCAACAGTTCCACCAACATAACAAGTGCCACAATTTTATTTTTAGTCTGTAGGTTCAGTATTTTTGTTGAACCATGGTGTGACCTACTACGAACTGTGTCCATGACCGAGGACGCGGCTATCCATAGATTAAACACACTCTGTAGAGGTTAGTACACTGTACCCACACCACAGAACCCATGGCCTCAAACTCCCATTCGGGTGGGCCAACGGCATTCCGACAACACCAATCTATTGCGATGACACTCCCTGGCCACTCCAACAAACTCCCCTTTGGGCTAAGTCATGGGTGGCCCTGATGTCACCTCCTGACACCCAACGACCACCATCATGTCAAAACAAATGGTCCCAAATGGGACAATTGTACCAAAAACAACTTTCCCTAGTTGGAGGCACCGGTGAGAGGCATAACAACAGACCATGAAAGGGCCTTCCCATAAAAGGCAAATGTGGTTGCACTTGGGGAAGCTCGATTCGGTAGCACCATGACTCGATCAATAGCATGTTCAAGTTGGATTATAATCAGGTTTCAACTTGGAAATAAATATTATCAAGTCATAATATGCCATGAAAATGCAATGAACTATATATGCACCATTCCAATATAATACCGATATGAACTAGCTCATGCACATGATCAAGTTACTCTACTGCATATCCTTAGTCATTCAACTAAAATACCATTGATAACATAACAAGCATAACATGAACATGAAACTAGCATCAAATGGTATTATATGAATTTTCTATATCCATTATAAAAGACCATATTCAAGTGAAAATCATCGTTATTGAAATGTCACTCTTGCTAATATTTGTGATGGCTTGCCTTAGTGTAGAGGAGGGTCACACTCCTCCTGGTTCTCCTCAAGGCAGCAAGTTCCTTCTAAAAATAATTAAACAACAAAACGAAAATGTCACATACTCTCTAAATTTCACCAGAAAATATCCACAACAAACAAAATTCTCATATTTTGCGTGGTGATAGAGGAGTTCAAGACAAAACCAATGCAAAAAAGAATCACATCATTTGGACTTGCAGAATAAAAGTCAGAGCAAGTCTAAGTTTCATCAATATTCTGAATAGAATGAATTTAGAAAAATAACCAGAGGGAGTGACGTTGAAGACATATTTTAGAAATACGCCTCCACTTATACAACTTCGGCGGCTGCACACTGAGGCTGACGGGCGGGCCCCACTGGCAGGATTGAGAGAGAGAGAGAGAGAGAGAGATTGTGAGAGGGAGAGAAATAGGGGAGGCAGCAGGGTCGCCGGTGAGGGGGGGGGGTTGGATGCGCCTCAGCACGGTGAGCACGCACGTACCCGAAGAGTTGCTAGAGATGGACGGAGGAGGTCGCCGTGGAGCTCTCTAGAGACGACAGCGGAGGGAGCTTACCGGAGAGGAAGGTTCCAACAAGGTGAGGCAGCTCCATCGACTCCTGCAGCGTCTCCGAGGATCAGCAGAGCCCAACGAACACGCCTGGTTGATCGGAGGTAGCCGAGGATCGCCGGAGGAAGTAGGGCGCTGAGGGGAGGTCGACAACGATCTCCGGTGCGGGACGGCGACCAGAGGGCCGCCTGTCCTGGCCGTGGTCTCTTACTAGCTTGGTTGAGGTCAGAGGAGGAGGGTGGGGTGGTTGGAAGAGCTCGGGAGGGTTCTATTTATAGACGAGGGCGAGAGGGGGATCGAGGTCATCAGAGAGGGCTCTGGAAGCACCGAGCGATGATGAATGGGCTCAGAGCTGATGGGAGAGGTCGAGGGGGTTCACGGGCACACAAAGGAGGCAACGGGCCAAGCACAGGGCAAAGGACGGCGATGACACGAGCTCACATGGGCAATGTGCTCCCTACTCCGCCGTAGCCGGATCTGCAGTGGCTGTTGCCGGCGTCACGAAGCGCCAAGAAGAGGTCAAGGGCGACGTGTCGAGGCAGAGAGAGCTCCAGGACATGAGCGTTTGGGCGGAGGCGGGCGCACGTGCTGAAAAGAGAGGCTGACGGCGCGCAGAGAACATTGAACGCACGCTAGGCCTCATGTCCACACGTAGTCACCGCGTGCACTGGCACTACGCGGCGCGCCCGAGAGGTAAAATCATGTCTGGGAGCTTGTCCCTGCAGAGTTTGGTCTAATTGAGCTGATGGATCAAAGCCAGGTCGACAAGGAATGACTTGAGCTTCACTGCAAGTTTCTGGACAGAAACTTGTGAGCCAAGTAGAGAGAGTTCTAGAGAAAGCTAGGAGATAATTTTTGGTAGTTAAGGGTTACTTAGGAGAGTCATGAACCCGTAAAAATTTCAGCTCAAGAGGATCAAGCAAAAAATACACTTCCTTCACAAAGTGCATTTTCTGACCAGAATGGAAAATATTTTCTACAACAAAAATATTTCATGGAAGTTGGGCCAAGGTTCAATGAATATTTGGGAATTTTCTCAGATTTTTATGAGCAATAAAAATGAGGGTTGGTTTGGAGCCGAAGTGAAAATATGGCTTAATCAGAGGGAAATGAATATTTTTCATTTGAGAAAAATATTCCCAAGGTCATATTTTGATATATCATAGGGCAATAGATGTTCTTGAGAGGGAGGGGAGTCACTTGGGTGAAAATCAAAACAATGCCCAAGTGTTAAGTCCAAATGAGTTCATTCAAAAATTCAAATTCAAACCAAATTGCAATAAAATCCAAAAAAGGGTAAAACCAGGCTGTCACAGATGAATAATACAATTAAAAAGTGTGAAAAATGACAACTGGAGTGAAATGTGTGAACACGAGTGTGAGGTCGGTGGAAATACATATTCCCCCAAGCTTAGGCTTTTGGCCTAGCTTGGTAATCACCATCCGTACCGTGGATAATAATCTGAGTGATAGCCCACGGAGGCTCTAGATGCGGCCTCCTCAGCCCGCCGACCTGCTTCGACTTACGCCTTGTACACGCGGGCCTTGTTCTCGAGAACATAGTATCTCCTTTTGCTGTGGAAATCAAAGAGAGTAGGCGCAGACAGAACAATAGGCACAATGGGTTCTTTATTGAACCTCAAGCTATAAGTATAATTCGTGATTGTGCCCTTAAGGAACTTATGACGCTTCATGGCCTCAAAGTATAACTACTGGGGTAAGATGGGATCGTTAGGCCAAGGTGATACACCCAGCTCCTTTGCTAAACGGGAAGCATAAATCCGACCATAAAAGTGACCACTGCCAGCATTATGTTGTAACCTTCATGCAACGATTGCTCCAAGGTTATAATGTTAATTTCCTATCAGAGCAGTGTGTATGACGCTCAAGTCAGGGGCACACAGTGTGCTACAATCTTGCTTGCCCACAATGCATTTGCCATTATAGAGTGCAAAGTAATGAATTGATGGAAACTGAATGTTTTTTATCCTAGCTTGTGTCACTCCTCTATCCTCACCGTAGCAAATACTAATCAAGAATGACTTATTCTCATATCTTGGTGGCTCGTCCAGCGAATCCCAAAATGGAATTTTACAAACACCACAAAACACCTCTAGAGGCATGGTAAATGGACGGTCATAAAGTTTAAACGAAACTCTAGACTCACGAGAATGAAATTTAAATTCTTTAGTGAATATTTCCGTGAGGCTGAGATGCTGGATGCACTTATCTTCAATGTAGGGACCGAGCTCGGTGTTTTGAACATATTGCTCAAATTCTTCTTTAACACCTGCACTCACCATGAAGTCGTCACATGGCCATAGGCATGATTTGATAGCGGCATCCCGTATTCGACTTGCACTTGGCTCAACATATGACCGACGTATAGAGCCACTACTCGATGATGCCTCCTGTCGGTGTCAAAACCGGCAGATCTCGGGTAGGGGTCCCAAGCAGTGCGTCTTAGGATCAATGGTAACAGGAGACGAGGGACACGATGTTTTTACCCAGGTTCGGGCCCTCTCGATGGAGGTAAAACCCTACTCCTGCTTGATTAATATTGATGATATGGGTAGTGCAAGAGTTGATCTACCACGAGATCGGAGAGGCTAAACCCTAGAGGCTAGCCTATGGTATGATTGTTGTTGTATATGTCTATTGACTAGCCTGGCCCCGGTTTATATAATGCACCAGAGGCCTAGGATAACAAGAGTCCTAGCCGAATACGCCGGTGGGGGAGGAGTCCTTGTCTTGATCGCCAAGTCTTGTGGATTCTTCCTTGTATGCGGCAGCTGTCCGGACTGGCCCATGAGTATACGGCCATGGGGTCCTCGGCCCAATCCAACTGATCGGGAGACGGCGTGTTGAGAACCCCCTAGTCCAGGACACCGTCAGTAGCCCCCTGAACCGGTCTTCAAGTTAGGGACGCTCCTCGATTCTTCCAAACTGTTCTTCATCTTCGATTGCCGGTCTTGAAAACTGGTTCAACAAATCTTCTCATCTTCTATCTTGAGGATCGCCGAAATGCATTCGAGTTTACACGTCGGGTATCCGAGGAGTCCCTTTAAGTTTCCAGCCTTTATCGATGCCTCGTTATTTTTATGACACACCTCGGGTTCGAAGTTGTCCCCGGGAGGCAGTGTCCTCTTGCGTCCGAGCTCTAACGTCGGACTGCATTCAAGGTATCTCTTGCAGCCGTGCACCAATGCCGGACTGCTTTCGAGCTCCAACGCCGAAATGTATCCGAACTCCAACGCCGGACTGTGTCCAAGCTCCAATGCCGGACTATATCCAAGATGTCATAGATCATCTTGGTCCAAAAAAGTTGAAGGAGTTTAGCCGAGCTTAATACCAGAAATGCCCTCTAAGGAGCCAGCCACTTGCTTCCGAGCTGAATGCCGAACTGCTTCCGAGGTGGTTAAGCACCTCGGTCATGGGCTGATTTTTGGTCAATGTTTTTTATTGATGCGATTTATTCTCTAACGAGATATATAGCCAGTAGCCCTCAAGGTGTGTATCGGTCTAAAACCCGAGATGTACCTGAAGGATGACATAAGACCGCTGATCCCAGTAACCGCTGAGACTTAGGTTGATTTGCAAAATCGGCCCGAGGATCAAGTCCTAGCTCAACAGAATACTTCGAGACACAAAAAGCGGCATGCTCAGTCCTCGAGACTCAGGTTGGGTGCGGCCGACCAACCTGAGGATCAAAATCTCCTCGGAAACTGTATCACACTTAAAATTTTCTGCATAGAACAGGCAATGCAGTAGCCCCCGAGACACTGGCCGGGTGGCAACACCAGATCAGGGGATCGATGTGCCCCTTTAATATTTGTAAATAATAAGCCTGAAGCCCAGTAGCCCCCGAGCCTTAATGCGGGCACGGGAGGCCGAATTAAGGATCGATATCCATAGTAGAATCACAAATTATGTGTAATGACTCTATGTATCCAAGTACTTTACGTCATTAATGCTCGGATCCGCATTGTACAAAACTTTGTTGATCGAGCATCGGCTTCCACCTCCTCGGCCAATAGCCGAGGAGTGTTTGTCCTACTTTATAAAGCCTTTATGAGGGCAAAGATTTACAACAAACAAGGCAATCTGGCCATACGGTTTTATAAACAAAGGTACGCGGAGAGACATGTTATATTACTGTTTAACAGAAGAAATGTCTTCCAAAGAAAATAGTCCCGCTATCGGTTCCTTTCTTTGGGTTGTCATGCTTAGCATGATCATGAAACCTCAGCTCCAATGTAAGAGCAAAATATCGAGGATTTAGTTTGGGAGGCCAGTTAATAGCCCCCGGTAGTGTTCGGCGACAGTCGAGGTCAAGCCGTAAACACTTCGGCCATTGTTATGAATAGCCCATCGTTTAACACCGTCATCGGATCGCTGACCAGTTTACACTTATTGTGACAGTTAGTTTTCGGCTTTCTCCACTGAGGTGCTTAACCATGTGAGCTGGAAGCACAATCACAGTGGTTCTCCCTTTGCACACCTAGCAGAACAAAGCGGAACATAGGAGGCAAGCGCAGGAGCCGGGCAACCCAACTATTGACCGAAGACACAATTCGAAACCGATGCATATATAGCAATATCCGAGAATGTTTTTGCCGAATCTCTAAAGGTGTCCGGCGTTGCACTGCGAGACTTGTGCTGAAAACACACAAATAGTTTAAAAGTGCCATAATCTTGGAAAACCAAGAAAAACGTCAATAAAAACTTGACGTCCGAACAAGATCAAGTGTTCGGTGCCAATCCGAAAATTGGCCTTAGCAGAAGAAGTGCTTCTGTCGTGCTTTAACATGATACATCTTATCTCAAGACTTCAAGCGGGTCAGCCTACGGCTTCAACCTCCTATCCCGAGGGCGGAGTACTTCTCATTAGGCCAGTTTAGCAAACTAAACTCTAGCGGCTTTGAGAGAGAAATTAGGCTCCCCGGCTAGTGACCACACGCTCGTGTCGAAAAAAGGAGTGATAGATAATAACAGTAATAATAAAACTTTGCAACGACTGAGAAGAAGAATACTTATCATAAAATGGCTCATATAAATTTAAGAGCCCCCAAGTGACTTGGGTAAAAGAATGATTGCATGTACCGAAGTACTTATATCATATCTATGTTCAACCGAACTTTAAACGCGTCTTAACCGACCGTCGGCTTCTCCCTCTTCGGTCAAGGACCAAAAAGTGTTATGTACTCCATCCGTCGAGAATATCGACGGTGTTTCCAATAACCAGGCAATCAGGCCATAAGGCTGTAACAGACAAAGCGCGCTCAGGGAACTTATGCTATATTACTGCGAAGTGTAAGAAGCATCTTCGAAGAAAATAGTACCCCCACCGATACCTTTCTTCGGTGCTCATTGTTATTATGAGACTTGTGCAATAGATTTTTTGTACTCATGAGTTCTGTTGTGTGCCGACCATAATTGAATAACAATAAGAGAGCTAGCTTTCGGCTTCACCCAGTCTGAGGTCCGGCTCGGATGAACCGATCGTGACAATCGCAGAGGTGCTCCCTTTACTCCCTAGCCGAACAATCGGGAACGTAGGGGTAAGCACAGGAGCCAGGCAACCCAGCTTGCAAATCGCTTAAGTCAATATGGTGCATATTGTGGCGTAATACACGAACAAGGAACGAAGCCATACAAGTATAATCATATGCAAAAGGAAAAAAAGCTTCATGAAGGAAGCCCCCAAGTAAACGGGGTATTTGAATTTGCGCGTCACAAACAAAGTTTGGACAAGAAATTTTTACAAGCAACTTTTTTCCAAAAAAGTATAATGCTTGGTCGAGCCGAACACAAGTTAAAATTTTTAAACTTTGAGCATGAAGGCAACTTAGCTGGTTAATGTGTTCGGTATTGATGACGCGGTCCGAACTTGATGCGGGACAAGGTTCCATCCCCCAAGCCGGTCCCGAGATGGCAGAGCAAAGAGCTCAGCACTCCAAAGTGGTGACATAGCACGATCAATGCAGGACGGCAGGGTGATGCCGAAGTCCCCGGCATGGGGTAATGAAGTGTTGACGAAGCCCCCCGTCCAGCCGAGGTGACGCCAAAGGATATAGTCCGGCTGGATCATTTTCCTGTGCACAAAAAATAGTGCAAACCAGAGATAATAGTAATAATAATAATAAAAATTGTTGCGTAACAAATAATTTATGCAAAGTGAGTAATAAAAGAAATATGGCCTTGTGCCGAAGTCAATGTCGATGCAGGGCGGCGGCGTGATGCGGTAAAGGCATGGCAAGGCCTGAATTCACAGGTCGGTTCGAGTTCCGGATGCGGCGTTCGCCGGACTATGTACGGAAACTGACCGGACCACCATGCGACCGTTGTTAATGCGGCCACCATTTGATAGACCTGCGTATATATGATGGAACAAAGCAGAGTAATAATTCCTTGGGAAAAATAAACCCGAACAAGAAAAAATTGCTGGGATTAATAGCACCTGGTTTATTTATTGTAGTGGTTCGAGGAAAGGTTACTCCCAAGATTGGGACTCGATCCGCACACCCATTGCCTGATGGGTGATGAAGCGAAGGCATGACGATGCTGGCAAAGGTTGGCTCGCCAAGGCAAAGCCCTCGGTCCAGCTAACGTGACGGAGCTGGTCGGCTAGCGATGCCGAAGTCTCCGGAGTAGGTTGATGAAGAGATGATGAAGCCCCCAGTCCAGGCGAGGAGACGGATCAGGTCGGTGAGGAGATGTGTCAGCCGAGGTGTTGAAGTAGTTCTGCGTGATGGACACCGGCTCGATGAAGCAACAGTTCGGCCATGCCGACGCAGGTCGTAGCTTGTGACGTGGTCAATGCTGGCTTGATAAAGTGACCGTGCGACGATGCCGGTGTGCCCGCTCCGTGTAATCCGTGGGGCGGCGATGTTGGTGACGATTTATCCTTCGCGATGCCAAACTATTGTTCGGCTGGCTGAGATGATGATCCGAAGAAATTGAGCTCGGCTCAATAAAGCGACGACGTGTCTAACGCAGGTCGGCCGCCGTGGAGTGATGTTGTCGGGCTGGTTTGACACCGGCGCGGCGGTGAAGTTCGTATTGCAAGAATACTTTTAATACTACTGGGATGTGTTTGAGAATAAAACACAACACACCATACGAAAACTTCCTTCAAAAAGGATGTCCGAGATCCCGTTCATAAAAAGATGAATTCGGGTCGGATTCGTTCTCGCCCAGAAAAAAGTTCCAAAAAGTGATGCACTAATCGGAAGTTTCCCGGAGTTTGGACGGTCGGATCGAGCTGAAATTTTGGCAGGTGGTAGATATGGGAATTCCGCAGCAAATCAACGGTTGGATCTTCCAAAGCACATCCGAACTAGATGCTGGATACCACGCCCTAAACTCGTCCAGATTCTCGTCCAGATTCAACAGGGCTCCGGTATACCGGAGATTGCTGGAGATTCCTCCATCGGAACTCGACGAAATTTATGCAGGGTTGTTGTAGACTTAATTCCGCATAATTCCACCGAAGTAATCATTTAGGCAACACTCGAGGAGGCGGTGGCGGCGGATACATGTTTGCTGTCCGGAAAAACAGCACGGTCGCCTGAGGGCAATATTGAAGTGGAGCCCCCGAGCTCCATGGATGACTCCTCCATGATCTTGATAGAGATCGGAGTTGGTGTTGATGAAGGCCCTCATCCGAACATGACGATCGGAGGTAGGGTGCAGTCCTTGGTCAAGCCAAGGTGACCAGTCGAGCTGGTGATGAAGAAGCTGACGTCGCAGTTGACCTGCAGTCGAGCCATTGATCCTTTCGCCGATCACACAGCGGAACTCTCAATCAAAGCACCAATGTCGGTGTCAAAACCGGCAGATCTCGGGTAGGGGGTCCCAAGGAGTGCGTCTTAGGATCAATGGTAACAAGAGACGAGGGACACGATGTTTTTACCTAGGTTGGGCCCTCTCGATGGAGGTAAAGCCCTACTCCTGCTTGATTAATATTGATGATATGGGTAGTGCAAGAGTTGATCTACCACGAGATCGGAGAGGCTAAACCCTAAAGGCTAGCCTATGGTATGATTGTTGTTGTATATGTCTATCGACTAGCCTGGCCCCGGTTTATATAATGCACCAGAGGCCTAGGATAACAAGAGTCCTAGCCGAATACGCCGGTGGGGGAGGAGTCCTTGTCTTGATCGCCAAGTCTTGTGGATTCTTCCTTGTATGTGGCAGCTGTCCGGACTGGCCCATGAGTATACGACCATGGGGTCCTTGGCCCAATCCAACTGATCGGGAGACGACGTGTTGAGGAACCCCCTAGTCCAGGACACCTTCACCTCCGAAGACCTCTTCCTCGAAGAACTCCTAAAGAATTGCATTTTTATTTGCGAACAATTTTTGAAATTTTTTAGGACACAAAATTTTGTCAAGAAAACTTCGTAAGATTGATAGCAACTACTCGCAGGGATGCATAGAGGCTATATTAAGCATTTAAACTACTTAGAACTTTAAGAAATCAACATGCAAGCTCATCTATAGTAGCACCAAGAGTAGATAATTATTCAAAATATAAACCACTAAAGCAAAAACTAATTGGAGCAATGGAGGAGTCACATACCAAGTAGCAATCCCCCAAAATAGTTTTGGAAATGGAGCTTCGAGCAAAGAGATCAAAATCCACGGGTTTGAGAGAACACGAGAGAGAAAGATATGGTGATTTTTTTGGAGGTAGGAGATGACATGGGCTAAAGAGATAAGTGAGGGGACCCACGTGGGGACCATAACCCACCAGGGCGCGCTTGGGGGTGTTGGCGCGCCCTGGTGTCCTGTGGTCACCAGGTGCACCCCGCCTCTGATATTATTTTCACCAAAAAATCAGAAATATTCAGAAAAAATCATATTAATTTTTCAGAGCATTCCGAGAACTTTTATTTTTAGTCATTTTTTATTGCACGGGAAATTCAGAAAACAGACAAAACATGTCATTTCATTTTATTTAACTAAGAAACACAAAAAAAAATTGGGAGCAGAAGGTTGTGCCTACTAAATTCATCAACTTCATACATCTCAAAATTAATCCATTAATAAGGTTGATCAAGTCTTATTAACAACCACTTATGATTAGCATGAATCCGAAGAACTTCCGTAAAACACTAAGTTACCTCAACGGGGATATGCATGTCCACAACAATAAGCATTTCATATTTCTTTTTGGTAGTAGGTCACTGGTACGCGTCGGTGCTATAAAAACGGTTTTTAACCCCTTTCCGCGATGGCATTTGGAACCATCACCTAGTGAGTGTGGGCGATTAGGGGGTCCTTCCCACATGACCCAGAAACCGTCGGGGATAGGGACCCTACAGTACTCCTTTTCATTTGTGGTTGCATTGCTATCGCAGTCGGTATTCTGTGGTGCTACATTTATGATGCGCGGCCCATCACAAACGGTTCACTATTATAGAACATGTATGATAAGCATACAATCACACACATTCGCTTTTCACAAACCGTATGCGATAAGTAATTAAGAAGATTAGCTAATCATCGTACGAGTGTCGAATAGGATTACGAAGTGTTGGACCGTCGTAACATCGTCGTACACGACAATTATCGCACATGCTATTCTGTGGTGCAATGTTTATGATGCATACTTCATCAGAAACAATTCATGGTTGCGAATCGTGTATGATAAGGCAACTATCGCACATGCTATTCTGTGGTGCAGCATTTACGAGGCATACTTCATCAGAAACAGTTCATGGTTGCGAATCATGTATGATAAGGAAACTATCGCAACGGTTAGTTTGCCAGCACCGTTTGTGATATTGTCTAACATCGCACACACTTTGCAAACGGCAACTGTGTGCATGCTTGCACACGTTTACTATTTGTGAACCGTCTCGGATTACGCAAACATTTGTATTTTACCAACCGTGTGTGCCATAACAACCTGGAGAGCGTAATTTCACCGTAATTTAATTGCTTCAATATCAAACTGAAATTGAAATTGAATGTATGCTATAGCTTTATTCATAGCCATCAGGTTCAGACAACCAATGAATTATTCGATTCATAGGTACACATCAGGAATTACATAAGAACCAAATAATGAAGGGATTTTTATTTCTGTGCCCCTGGTTCCTTAGTTCTACTCATTCATCCCCACTCTGTTAACTTTTGCCCACTTTTGCCCACTCCCTTGCCCGAAACCCTCAGAACAGGTTG
Organism: Triticum dicoccoides; assembly: GCF_002162155.2. Lineage (NCBI taxonomy): Eukaryota > Viridiplantae > Streptophyta > Magnoliopsida > Poales > Poaceae > Triticum > Triticum dicoccoides. Next base: position 137,429,202 of record NC_041393.1, on the reverse strand, counting down.
TAACGGACGTTGTCGTCGGGTCAATGCCTTTGACCATTAGTTGATGAGTGGGGCCGCGTATACGTGAGCACATGCGAGACCACGGTCGTGGGGTAGCACATGTCCATGGACATGCCCGAAACGTCCCATCATATAAAGAGGGCAACCACCTCCATCGCCCCTACCATTTACCCCCAAATCCCCTCCCTGCCGCATCGTCTTCCTCTCCCCCACCGGCGTCGTCTCGCTCTCCTCCACTGCCTCCACCGCACCGTCTCGCTCTCCCCCACCACATCCTCTTCCTCACCTTCATCGCCTCCATCTGTAAGATGACCGACGCTCGTAGCGACGTCGGCGTAGCGGCCGGAGATGTGGTGGAGCAGCAGGGTCCAGGCGCGGCGACCGCAGATGTCGGCGGTGTCCATGGTGGTGCGGGGAAACTCGCAACCGCTGCGGATGTGGCGGGCTCCGCCTCATTGCTGCAGAAGGTGAAGGCGTCGAGCGGCACAGTCAATCCAGATGCCCCCATTGCGCCGCCTGTCGTGGAGGAGCAGGTATTTGCACTTGCTTAGCTTGTAGAGTTAATTGCTCCCTAGTTGCATTGGTTAGATTTTGATTCATACGACAGTTCAGACGGTTAGAGTAGTTGGGTTGACGGATGGGCGGGGGTTTTCTGTAGGGTATAGGTTGGGGGGACAGGGGGTTTTGGACTAGGGTTTGTTGGATAAATTCGTTGCAAAAATGCTATGTTGTGAACTATGATTTTAGGTGCTGCAATGATTGGGTTTTTTAGATTTGTTTTTAGATTTGGATAAATTCGGTGCAAAAATGCTAGATGTTGTGAACAGAGTGGGTTTTTTAATGCTATGATGCTTATTAGATTTGTTTTTAGTGCTCACAGATTGGGGTTTTTAATGCTAGATGTTTCTGAATGCTACTCAGATTGGGGTTTTGAATGTCATATGCCCAAATGGAATCCATTGATTAAGAAGTTATAATTTTGATTCAATGTGTGTAAATTTGTCATATTGGGGTTTTTGATTCATTAGTATATAAATTTGATATATTAGCTCTGTTCTTCAATGTGTGTGCATGACCAATGATCAATTGTTATTTGAATGTCATATTGGGGTTTTTGATCAAAGTGTGTACAATATACTAGTGATGGATGTGGTTTTTGAATGCATAGAGCTAAGGGGCACAGAAATAAAAAAACCACTTCTAAAACATTTCTGATATTGGGAGTATATTAGCCCTATGATCAATGTGTCATGTGTGCATACCAATTTTCAATTGGCTACTAGTGACAGATGTAATTGTATATTCAGGAGGATGATGGTTGGGGGGGGGGAGGAAGATGAAGCTGGCCGACTACCACCCGTACGAGGGGGAGTTTAGTGACGATTCTGAATATGAGATAAGCATATCCCTTGTTCATTTAGTTCCTTTGACATGGTGTATATGAATCTAATGCAATTCATTCATGTGTGCAGTATGATTCTGGAGATGAGGTGGAGAAGATCAAGGCCAAGGGAGTTGGTTCCTTCTACAACCGCAAGTTCAAGAAGTGGCACTGCCCCTACTGCACCACCAAGCCAAAGCCAAGGGATGACTGCTTCGATCACCTTCTGTCTCATGCTGAGGATGTGGCAATTCACGGGGAGGACTACATGATCAGGGGGAAGCATGCCGCCCTCGCGAAGGCCCTGACTCCGGCGTGATGTGATCGATGATGTGATGCTGTGTTAGTTTTAGTTTGGTTTGTTGAATTGTTGGGTTATTTCTGGTGTATTGAACTGAATGTCGTTGGTTATGGTCTGTTGAACTGAATTTGGTTATGCTAGTAATCTGATTATGCTATCTATATTTTTCTGTCCTTAAATTTGCATGTGGTATATTTGTCTGTCCTGAATCTATGGTTAGTTATGTTTAGATGTTGTGAACTATGATCTTAGGTGCTGCAATGATAACACATGTTGTGTAGGAAATCTAATGCATGCTCCAAATGAGATCATGTAAACCTTGGCAAACCTGGATAGTACAAATTCAAGAAAATGCAAAAACAACTAAAACCTTGGCAAACTATCTATGTTTGTGTAGGAGATCATGTGTGCAAAATTTGAAGTGATTTAGAGGAGGTCAAATAAATTTGAATTTGAGAAAATGTGCTCCAAATGAGCTCCCAGGCTAGGGTAAACAACCCATTTGTAATCAATTTTTTTGAACCTACTCTAAATGAGCCAATTGTTTTTTTTTATTAACACATATTCACTTTCCATAGTGTAGATTCGAAGTCTCACTATTTTTTGAATTAATCTGCATATTTTACATTTTCTTTTGAAAACATATGCTTTAATATAAAAACTATTAAAAACACGTTTTGAAATATGAAAATGGAAAACTAACTTCAGATCCTTCTTATTCACTTTAAAATAAAGCTTTAGTGATATTTTTGATTTTTTTTAAATTTTTCAAAAACAGAAATTAACACCACCTCCTCTCCTTGAACTCTATGAAATCATGTACATGATAGCTCATATGTGTGAAGGTTTTCTCATGAAAATGACCATAGACCAAGTTTAGTATTTTTTTCCTTGTTAGTTTGTCTTATAAAATGACGAACGACGAAGGTTTCATATTTTTTTGATTTTTTTAAATTAGTTATGCTCAGTCAAAGCCATCAAAACCCCGTTGACCAGCTCAAAAGCCCTCTAAACCCTACAGGGTTTCGCCTAACCCTAGCTCCCAACGTCAGCCGTCCGATCATATCCTCGCGTCAAGCGACAACCCTTAGATCTGGCATTCTAGAAGGAACTAGGTGGGCTGGCTGTGTGCAGGCTCCGCGCCGTTGGATCACAAGGACGGCTCCGCATCGTTGGATCGTGGGGCGATCCGCGAGAGGCGATCCTATTGGTTGTGCTCGGCTGCTCGCCCACCACTGACTCCGTGGAAAAAAAGTTGTTATTGGGCCCAAAAGGAAACCAAGCTCTGGTTGGGCCGTCGAATTGCGTCTTTTGTTTCATCGTTTGCTCTGTTTTTTGTGAACGTGCTGGCTCTATATTTTTGTATCGTTTGCTTTGGTTTTTGTGAACGTGCTGGCTCTGTATTTTTGCATCGTTTGAAATCAATTGACATTGCGTAGCAAATGACCAATTTTTAAGGGCCAAATTTATTTTTATCATGCAAAATGGCCACAAACTATTCAAAAATTGTCTCTTTTCGTTCATATAATATATATGACCACGGATTCCCACGTGTGCAATTAGCTTCTTTTTCTTCTGCCTCTACCAACTGGCCACACATTTAATTTATTTTTATCATGCAAAATGGCCACAAACTATTCACACGGCCAAATAACACGTAGCACTACGGCTATTTAAGCCACCCTCTGCCTCTACCATCCCTCATCCATCTCCATTCTTGCTCTTCAACGCCTTTTCCGTCTTCTGCACATCCCTCAGCCATGCAGTACACCGGACCAACCTACCTCTTCCCGCCCACCGTGCCAGAGAGGCTCTACCCTACCGGCGTGTACGTTGATCGCACACTACGTGTGTGGGCGATATCAAGGCTGAGGACCGCAAGGAAATTCACCGAGTTCTTCCTCGCGTCCGGCTACCACCACCTCTCGAGGGGATCTCCAACGATGTTCCACGTCGAGGAGGTCATCCAAAACCTGGTGGTGGTTGCTCTCCTTGCCCACTTCACCAACACATTCGACGCCTTCTACCTCCTCGGCTGGGTGTTTTGGTTTGGCTCCGAGTTCATCGTTTTCACCACCCACAACAGGTTCACGGAGTACAACAACATCTTCCCCACCGCGACATGCGTGCACACTCTTCCGTACCCCATCGACAACGCCCCGGAGGAGCAGTGAATGTTGGGGAACGTAGCAGAAATTCAAAATTTTCTACGCATCACCAAGATCAATCTATGGAGAGACTAGCAACGAGAGAGAGAGGGAGTGCATCTTCACACCCTTGAAGATCGCTAAGCAGAAGCGTTACAAGAACGCGGTCGGTGGAGTCGTTCACGAAGCGATTCAGATCGCGGCCGAATCCGATCTAAGCACCGAACAACGGTGCCTCCGCGTTCAACACACATACAGCCCCGGGACGTCTCCTCCTTCTTGATCCAGCAAGGGGAGAGGAGAAGTTGAGGGAAAACTCCGACAGCACAACGGCATGGTGGTGATGGAGCTCGTGGTTCTCCGGCAGGGCTTCGCCAAGCACTACGAAGGAGGAGGAGGTGTTGGAGGAGGGAGAGGGCTGCGCCACGGGAAGGGTGCGGCTGCCCTCTCTCTCCCTCACTATATATAGGGGAAGGGAGGAGGGGGAGGTGCCCTAGGGTTCCCTAGGGGAGGGGCGGCGGCCACAGGGGAAACCCTAGATGGGTTTGGGCGCCCCCACCCCCTAGGAAACTTGCCCCCCAAGCCGGGAGGGGCGGCTGCCCTAGGGGTGGCGCCCCCACCTCTCCTGGTTACGTGAGATGGGGTGGGAGGGGCGCTCATCCCCTTAGTGGGCTGATGTGCCCTCTCCCCTTGGCCCATAAGGCCCCCCAACGCTTGCCGGGGCCTCCGAAACCCCTTTCGGACACGCTGGTCATCACCTGGTACCCCCGGAACAATTCCGGACTCCAATACCCTTCGTCCAATATACCGATCTTCACCTCCGGACCATTCCAGAGCTCCTCGTCATGTTCGAGATCTCATCCGGGACTCCGAACAACCTTCGGTAACCACATACTATTTCCCATAACAACTCTAGCGTCACCGAACCTTAAGTGTGTAGACCCTACGGGTTCAGGAACCATGCAGACATGACCGAGACGTTCTCCGGTCAATAACCAACAGCGGGATCTGGACACCCATGTTGGCTCCCACATGTTCCATGATGATCTCATCGGATGAACCACGATGTCAAGGATTCAAGCAATCCTATCTGCAATTCCCTTTGTCAATCGGTATGTTACTTGCCCGAGATTCGATCGTTGGTATCCCAATACCTCGTTCAATCTTGTTACCGGCAAGTCACTTTACTCGTTCCGTAATGCATGATCCTGTGACTAACTACTTAGTCACATTGAGCTCATTATGATGATGCATTACCGAGTGGGCCCAGAGATACCTCTCCGTCATACGGAGTGACAAATCCCAGTCTCGATTCGTGCCAACCCAACAAACACTTTCGGAGATACCTGTAGTGCACCTTTATAGTCACCCAGTTACGTTGTGACATTTGGTACACCCAAAGCACTCTACGGTATCAGGGAGTTACACAATCTCATGGTCTAAGGAAATGATACTTGACATTAGAAAAGCTTTAGCAAACGAACTACATGATCTTGTGCTATGCTTAGGATTGGGTCTTGTCCATCACATCATTCTCCTAATGATGTGATCCCGTTATCAATGACATCCAATGTCCATGGTCAGGAAACCATAACCATCTATTGATCAACGAGCTAGTCAACTAGAGGCTCACTAGGGACATGTTGTGGTCTATGTATTCACACATGTATTACGGTTTCCAGTTAATACAATTATAGCATGAACAATAGACAATTATCATGAACAAGGAAATACAATAATAACCATTTTATTATTCCCTCTAGGGCATATTTCCAATAGTCTCCCACTTGCACTAGAGTCAATAATCTAGTTCACATCACTATGTGATTGTAATGATTCCAACACCCATGAGGTTTGATCATATCTTTCTTGTGAGAGAGGTTATTAGTCAATGGATCTGAACCTTTCAGATCGTGTGTGCTTTGCAAATTTCTATGTCATCTCCTAGATGCAGCTACCACGCTCTATTTGGAGCTATTCCAAATAACCGTTCTACTATACGTATCCGGTTTACTACTCAAAATAATCCGGATTAGTGTCAAAGTTTGCATCGGCGTAACCCTTTACGACGAACTCTTTTACCACCTCCATAATCGAGAAAATTCCTTAGTCCACTAGTTACTAAGGATAAGTTTGACCGATGTCCTGTGATCCTGTCCTGTGATCCATTCCTGGATCACTCTTGTACCCCTTGACTGACTCATGGAAAGGCACACTTCAGGTGCGGTACACAGCATAGCACACTATAGAGCCTAAGTTTGAAACATAGGGGACGACCTTCGTCCTTTCTATCTTTTCTGCCGTGGTTAGGTCTTGAGTCTTACTCAATAGTCATACCTTATAACACAGCCAAGAACTCCTTCTTTGCCGATCTATTTTGAACTCCTTCAAAATATTGTCACGGTATGTATTTATTTGAAATTACTATTAAGTGTTTTTGATCCATCCTTATAGATCTTGATGCCCAATGTTTAAGTAGCTTAATCCAGGTTTTCCATTGAAAAACACTTTTCAAATAACCATATGTTGTCCAGAAATTCTACATCATTTCTGATCAACAATATGTTAATAACATATACTCATCAGAAATTCTATAGTTCTCCCACTCACTTCTTTGGAAACACAAGTTTCTCATAAACTTTGTATAAACCCAAAATCTTTGATTATCTCATCAAAGCGTATATTCCAACTCCAAGATGCTTACTCCAGTCCTTAGAAGGATTGCTGGAGCTTTGCATACTTGTTAGCATCTTTTAGGATTGACAAAACCTTTTGGTTGTATCACATACAACCTTTCCTCAAGAATATCATCGAGGAAACAATGTTTTGACATCCTATCTGCAAGATTTCATAAATCATGCAGTAACTGCTAATATAATTCCAACAGACTCTTTAGCATCGCTACGAGTGAGAAAGTCTCATCGCAGTCAACTCCTTGAACTTGTCGGAAAACATCTTAACGACAAGTCGAGCTTTCGTAATGGTGACACTTACCATGATTGTCCGTCTTCCTTTTAAAATCCATCTGTACTCAACATCCTTACGACCATCGAGTAGTTCTGCCAAAGTCTACACTTTGTTTTCATACATGGATCCTCTCTCGGATTTTATGGCCTCAAGCCATTCATCGGAATCCGGGCCCACCATCGCTTCTCCATAGCTTGTAGGTTCATTTTTGTCTAACAACATGACCTCCAAGATAGGATTGCCGTACCACTCCGAAGCAGTACGTGTCCTTGTCGACCTACGAGGTTCGGTAGTGACTTGATTCGAAGTTTCATGATCACTATCATCGGCTTCCACTTCAATTGGTGTAGGTGCCACAGGAACAACTTCATGTGCCCTGCTACACACTAGTTGAAGTGATGGTTCAACAACCTCATCAAGTCTCCACCATCCTCCCACTCAATTCTTTCAAGAGAAACCTTTCCTCGAGAAAGGACCCGTTTCTAGAAACAATCACTTTTGCTTCCGGATCTGAAATAGGAGGTATACCCAACTGTTTTGGGTGTCCTATGAAGATGTATTTATCCGCTTTGGGTTCGAGCTTATCAGGATGAAACTTTTTCACATAAGCGTCGTAGCCCCAAAGTTTCAAGAAACGACAGCTTAGGTTTCTCTAAACCATAGTTCATACGGTGTCATCTCAACGGAATTACGTGGTGCCCTATTTAAAGTGAATGCGGTTGTCTCTAATGCCTAACCCATGAACGATGGTGGTAATTCGATAAGAGACATCATGGTATGCCCCATATCCAATAGGGTGCATCTATGATGTTCGGACACACCATCACAGTATGGTGTTCCAGGCGGTGTTAGTTGTGAAACAATTTCCACAATGTCTTAATTGTGTACCAAACTCGCAACTCGGATATTCATCTCTATGATCATATCATAGACATTTTATCCTCTTGTCACGAAGATCTTCAACTTCACTCTGAAATTACTTGAACCTTTTAATAATTCAGACTTGTGTTTCATCAAGTAAATATACTCAGCATCTACTCAAATCATCTGTGAAGTAAGAACAGAACGATATCCACTGCGTGCCTCAACACTCATTGGACTGCACACATCAAATGTATTACTTCCAACAAGTTGCTTTCTTTTTCCATCTTACTGAAAAATGAGGCTTTTCAGTCATCTTGCCCATGTGGTATGATTTGCATGTCTCAAGTGATTCAAATCAAGTGAGTCCAAACGATCCATCTGCATGGAGTTTTTTTTCATGCGTACATACCAATAGACATGGTTTGCATGTCTCAAACTTTTCAAAAACGAGTGAGTCCAAAGATCCATCAACATGGAGCTTCTTCATGCGTTTTATACCAATATGACTCAAATGGCAGTGCCACAAGTATGTGGTATTATCATTACTATCTTATATCTTTTGGCATGAACATGTGTATCACTACGATCGAGATTCAATAAACCATTCATTTTAGGTGCAAGACCATTGAAGGTATTATTCAAATAAACAGAGCAATCATTATTCTCCTTAAATGAATAACCGTATTGCGATAGACATAATCCAATCATGTCTATGCTCAACGCAAACACCAAATAACAATTATTTAGGTTTAACACCAATCTCGATGGTAGAGGGAGTATGCGATGCTTGATCACATCAAGCTTGGAAACACTTCCAACACATATCATCATCTCTCCTTTAGTTAGTCTCCGTTTATTCCGTAGCCTTTTATTTCGAGTTACTAACACTTAGCAACTGAACCGGTATCTATTACCATGGTGCTACTAGGAGTATTAGTAAAGTACACATCAATATAATGTATATCCAATATACTTCTGTCGACCTTGCCAGCCTTCTCATCTACCAAGTATCTAGGGTAGTTCTGCTTCAGTGACCGTTCCCCTTATTACAAAAGCACTTAGTCTCGGGTTTGGGTTCAACCTTGGGTTTCTTCACTAGAGCAGCAACTGATTTTCCATTTCATGAAGTATCCCTTCTTGCCCTTTCCATTCTTGAAACTAGTGGTTTCACTAACCATCACCAATTGATGCTCCTTCTTGATTTCTACTTTCGCGGTGTCAAACATCGCGAATATTTCAAGGATCATATCTATCACTGATGTGTTATAGTTCATCACAAAGCTCTAGTAGCTTGGTGGCAATGACTTTGGAGAAACATCACCATCTCATCTAGAAGATTAACTCCCACTTGATTCAAGTGATTGTTGTACCCAGACAATCTGAGTACAAGCTCAACGATTGAGCTTTTCTCCCTTAGTTTGTAGGCTAAGAAACTCGTCGGAGGTCTCATACCTCTTGACGTGGGCACGAGCCTGAAATCCCAATTTCAGCCCTTGGAACATCTCATATGTTCCACGACGTTTCAAAAACGTCTTCGGTGCCACAATTCTAAACCGTTTAACATTACTGAATTATCATGTAGTCATCAAAACGTGTATGTCAGATGTTCGCAACATCCATAGACGACGTTCGAGGTTCAGCACACCGAGCGGTGCATTAAGGACATAAGCCTTCTACGCAACAATGAGGACAATCCTTAGTTTACGGACCCATTCCGCATAATTGCTACTATCAACTTTCAACTAAATTTTCTCTAGGAACATATCTAAAACAGTAGAACTAAAATGCAAGCTACGCCATAATTTGCAAAGACCTTTTGACTATGTTCATGATAATTAAGTTCATCTAATGAACTCCCACTTAGATAGACATCCCTCTAGTCATCTAAGTGATACATGATCCTAGTCAACTAGGCCGTGTCCGATCATCACGTGAGACGGACTAGTCATCATCGGTGAACATCTTCATGTTGATCGCATCCGCTATACAACTCATGTTCGACCTTTCGGTCTCTCGTGTTCCGAGGCCATGTCTGTACATGCTAGGCTCGTCAAGTCAACCTAAGTGTTTTGCATGTGTAAATCTGTCTTAAACCCGTTGTATGTGAATGTTAGAATCTATCACACCTAATCATCATGTGGTGCTTCGAAACAACAAACTTTCGCAATGGTGCACAGTTAGGGGGAACACTTTCTTGAAATTATTATGAGGGATCATCTTATTTACTACCGTTGTTCTAAGCAAATAAGATGCATAAACATGATAAACATCACATGCAATCAAATAGTGACATGATATGGCCAATATCATTTGCTCCTTTTGATCTCCATCTTCGGGGCTCCATGATCATCATCGTCACCGGCATGACACAATGATCTCCATCATCATGATCTCCATCATTGTGTCTCCATGAAGTTGTCTCGCCAACTTATTACTTATACTACTATGGCTAACGGTTTAGCAATGAAGTAAAGTAATTACATGGCATTATTCAGTGACACGCAGGTCATACAATAAATAAAGGCAACTCATATGGCTCCTGCCGGTTGTCATACTCATCGACATGCAAGTCGTGATTCCTATTACAAGAATATGATCAATCTCATACATCACATATATTTCATTCATCACATCCTTCTTGGCCATATCACATCACATAGCATACCCTGCAAAAGCAAGTTAGACGTCCTCTAATTGTTGTTTGCATGTTTTACGTGGATGCTATGGGTTTCTAGCAAGAACGTTTCTTACCTACGCAAAACCACAACGTGATATGCCAATTGATATTTACCCTTCATAAGGACCCTTTTCGTCGAATCCGATCCGACTAAAGTGGGAGAGACTGGCACCCGCTAGCCACCTTATGCAACAAGTGCATGTCAGTCGGTGGAACCTGTCTCACGTAAGTGTACGTGTAAGGTCGGTCCAGGCCGCTTCATCCCACAATACTGTCGAAACAAGATAGGACTAGTAACGGTAAGCATATTGAACAAAATCAATGCCCACAACAACTTGTGTTCTACTCGTGCATAGAATCTACGCAATAGACCTAGCTCATGATGCCACTGTTGGGGAACGTAGCAGAAATTCAAAATTTTCTACGCATCACCAAGATTAATCTATGGAGAGACTAGCAACGAGAGAGAGAGGGAGTGCATCTTCATACCCTTGAAGATCGCTAAGCGGAAGCGTTACAAGAACGCGGTCGGTGGAGTCGTTCACGAAGTGATTCAGATCGCGGCCGAATCCGATCTAAGCACCGAACAATGGTGCCTCCGCGTTCAACACACGTACAGCCCGGGGACGTCTCCGACTTCTTGATCCAGCAAGGGGAGAGGAGAAGTTGAGGGAAAACTCCGACAACACGACGGCATGGTGGTGATGGAGCTCGTGGTTCTCCAGCAGGGCTTCGCCAAGCACTACGGAGGAGGAGGAGGTGTTGGAGGAGGGAGAGGGCTGCGCCAGGGGAAGGGTGCGACTGACCTCTCTCTCCCTCACTATATATAGGGGGAAGGGATGAGGGGGAGGCGCCCTAGGGTTCCCTAGGGGAGGGGCGGCGGCCACAGGGGAAACCCTAGATGGGTTTGGGCGCCCCCACCCCCTAGGAAACTTGCCCCCCAAGCCGGGAGGGGTGGCTGCCCTAGGGGTGGCGCCCCCACCTCTCTTGGTTACGTGAGATGGGGTGGGAGGGGCTCTCAGCCCCTTAGTGGGCTGATGTGCCCTCTCCCCTTGGCCCATAAGGCCCCCCAACGCTTGCCGGGGCCTCCGAAACCCCTTTCGGACACGCTGGTCATCACCTGGTACCCCCGGAACAATTCCGGACTCCAATACCCTTCATCCAATATACCGATCTTCACCTCCGGACCATTCCGGAGCTCCTCGTCATGTCCGGGATCTCATCCCGGACTCCGAACAACCTTCGGTAACCACATACTATTTCCCATAACAACTCTAGCGTCACCGAACCTTAAGTGTGTAGACCCTACGGGTTCGGGAACCATGCAGACATGACCGAGACGTTCTCCGGTCAATAACCAACAGCGGGATCTGGATACCCATGTTGGCTCCCACATGTTCCACAATGATCTCATCGGATGAACCACGATGTCAAGGATTCAAGCAATCCCGTATGCAATTCCCTTTGTCAATCGGTATGTTACTTGCCCGAGATTCGATCGTTAGTATCCCAATACCTCGTTCAATCCCGTTACCGGCAAGTCACTTTACTCGTTCCGTAATGCATGATCCCGTGACTAACTACTTAGTCACATTGAGCTCATTATGATGATGCATTACCGAGTGGGCCCAGAGATACCTCTCCGTCATACGGAGTGACAAATCCCAGTCTCGATTCGTGCCAACCCAACAAACACTTTCGGAGATACCTGTAGTGCACCTTTATAGTCACCCAGTTACGTTGTGATGTTTGGTACACCCAAAGCACTCCTACGGTATCAGGGAGTTACACAATCTCATGGTCTAAGGAAATGATACTTGACATTAGAAAAGCTTTAGCAAACGAACTACACATGGTCAGGAATTGGCTCTTGTCCATCACATCATTCTCCTAATGATGTGCTATGCTTAGGATTGGCTCTTGTCCATCACATCATTCTCCTAATGATGTGATCCCGTTATCAATGCCATCCAATGTCCATGGTCAGGAAACCATAACCATCTATTGATCAACGAGCTAGTCAACTAGAGGCTCACTAGGGACATGTTGTGGTCTATGTATTTACACATGTATTACGGTTTCCAATTAATACAATTATAGCATGAACAATAGACAATTATCATGAACAATGAAATACAATAATAACCATTTTATTATTGCCTCTAGGGCATATTTCCAATAGTGAAAAGGGAACCCGGAGGAGGAGCGAGGTGGAGAAGGCGGCGGCTAGGGTTCTAAACCCTCTATCTTTTTTTAGTCTATGTTATGTTAAGTTGTAATTGAACTATGTTTGAGTTTCTATGGGCTTGTTAGCCCTTTTCTTAATTTTTGTTATTAAGTTTTCTATCTATTCTATTATTAAGTTCTTCCTAGTTTGAGATATGTGATCGTGCTATGGGCTTGTTGGCCCTATATTGTGACTACATATTTGTTGATTATTTTGTTAGAGAGCTCGGCTTGTTAGTAGGGTTCTCTTGTTAGTGACCACATAGTGCATGCAAGCAAGCTTTGTTAGTAGGGATGAATGAGTAGAACTAAGCAAGGGAGTGTCTCTTTTTTACACAAGCCACAAATATGTAGCCACCTAGCTAGAAGAGAGGAACCAGCGGCAGTGACCGTCGTTGCATCCGTGGCGGCTGGCGTGCAAGAAAGCTGCTCGGCCAGTGCTCGTGGCGGACGCATCGGCGCATGCAGGCTCGGTCGGCGCATCGTGGGATCGTGGCATCGGCGCATGCAGGCTCGATCGACACATGCAAGAAGGCTTTGTTGGGTGCATGCATAGCAGGCTTCTGTCCTGGCGGCGCACGCAGACGTTGAATGCAAGGGATGGCCCAACGAAACCACGACCCAACGGTCATACAGTGACACCACCCAATGCGGCCCCACTTGTCAGGTCGAACTGACAACACAATCCAGCGTGGCCCCACTAGTCAGAGTTAACGGTCAAGCCTTTGACCCGACAGCAACGCCCGTTGTGCCCAGTTATGAGGGTTTCTCGCAAGGGAGTGGGGAAAATTGAGCAAAAGTTAAGAGCGCGGGGATGAATGAGTAGAGCTAAGAAACCAGGGGCACAGATGTAAAAATCCCAATAAAGAATGATGAACCACAGTTGTATACTTGTACTATTAAAGATGGTAAAGAAAGAGGTGAAATACATTCTGGTTGCTGAACAAGGTGAAGCGGAATGCCCATATTGTGCCCTCCTCCATGCAGAAGGCACGCACGACTCTAGCCCAACCCCTTGTGATGTCCGATCGCCCACCCTTCACGGTCTTCATGGAAACATCTAGATAATCATCATGTTCTGGTAGAAATACTTTAACCTTTGCATGCCCACCAATCATGTAGTTTGAGAGGTAATCTTTAGTAAACTGCTTTGGGAACCACTGCAAAGGAAAAAGATTCAGACATTATCATCTAACACAACTCATTATGGGTAGTAAAAAGAAGGATGCAAAGTTCTTACTTACCATCCTGCAGTTCGCTGTTGTATTGGATAAAGTGTAAACAAATAGTTTAATTGCCATCTTTTGACCCATTTTACTAACAATCTTTATCAGCTTCCTCCACTACAAAAAAAAGACACATCCATGACATTTTGGGCCAAACGAATTTTTTTCTGTCATACATATGACACTTCTATGACGATAATTGTGACAAAACCCGATATCATCATAGGTGTGGTGGGCTCCTACTTCTATGACAAAAAATCATGACAGAAAATGGGCTTTTCGTCCTGGGCGGGCCGGAGACGCGGCTGCATGACATTCTTTGGGCCGTCAATGACGTAAAAAACCATGGTAGAAGCGAGGGCGAGGAAAATTTTGGCGAGTTCCCGGTTACGGCGGGCGTTCGGGGGCCGAGCGATGCGCATTTCTCTCGTACACGTACGCGCATGTGTGCGAGGCATTGGCTCTAACTGAACCCGAGCGAGGCGTTGGGCTCTAACTGAACCCGAGCGATTGCACTGCAAGCTATGCGTTGCTGAACCCGAGCGATC
>NC_041393.1:137409080-137414490 GCF_002162155.2 Triticum dicoccoides | reverse complement strand
AACAGGACCCGTGGCATTGCCTTTGGATGAACCAGACCCCGATCGATCGAGCCGGTTGGGGTTGGATGAACAGGACCCCGTGGAGGGCTGGATGAACAGGACGACCTCGTGGAGGGCTGGATGAACAATAGATGGTGGAGGGGTGGATTAACAGTAGCCCGTGGAGGGGTGGTTGAACAGGAGCCCGTGGAGAGGGGCGGTTGAACAGGAGCCCGTGGAGTAGCGCGCGGTGGAGGTTGGATGAACAGGAGCCCGTGGATGAACAGTCGCAGGTGGAGGCTGGAGGAGGTCGACGGTGGATGAACAGTAGCCCGTGGGGGCTAGAGGAGGTCGACGGTGGAGATGAATAGTATCCCGTGGAGTCCCGTTTTGCGGTACGCCACACCCCTCCCGATGAACAGGACCCCTGTTTCGACCGTAGCGCTCCAACACAAGCCCGTTTCGTCCGTTTGCGGTACGCCACACCCCTCCCGATCAACAGGACCCCCGTTTCAACTGTAGGAGGTCCGTTTCGTCTGTTTTGCGGTACGCCACACCCCTCCCGATCAACAGGACCCCCATTTCGACCGTAGGAGGTCCGTTTCCTCCATTTTGTGGTACGCCACACCCCTGCCGATGAACAAGATCCCGTTTCGAATGTGGCCGGTCGAACACAAGGCCGTTTCCTCCGTTCTGCGGTACGCCAGGCCTCGTTTCCATCGCATGTTCCATCCAAGCCCTCCCAATGAACACGACGATGCATTCCGTTCCGACCCAGCCGGTTGGCTCCCCATGAACACGACGACGATGCTGTTTCTCCGTTCCGGCCCAGCCATGTACACGAGCCCTGGCCGTACGTATGCATGAGTAGGCGTTTGAGACCCTGCCCATATGTATGTACGTGGCCATATTTTCTTTCTTGCACCCTAGCCGTTGTACGTACGTGTACATGCTACGTGCGCGCCTCTACTACGACACGTGCGCGCCTCTACATCGACCAGTATATATGTATGTACATTTTCGCGACCAGAATGACAACGCTACGTACGCTTCGACCAGGTGGGTCCCGATTGTCAGCCACTTCCTTGCGTGCGAAGATGTAGCTGGTGGTTCCCAGCAGTCAGGGGGGCGAATCGTTTTTTTGCCCGGACGCACTTCCTTGCGTAAGAAGATGTAGCTGGTGGGTCCCAACAGGCAGGGGCGAATTGTTTTTTCCCGGACGCACTTCCTTGCGTGCAAAGATGTAGCTGGTGGGTCCCAGCAGTCAGGGGGAGACATTTTTTTCGCGAAATACAATGGCCCATCTGGTGGGTGCCTGCTGTCAGGTGGATGAATCATTATTTTCTGCGTCATAAGAAGGCACTTCCTTGCTGCGGCCGTGGACCTAGCTGTCAGCCTCTCCACGTACAGTCCACGTCCGATGGAAATTGTTCCTTAACCACGTTAACCACGCCGCGCCGAGAGCACCACGGCGGTGGTAGACGGCGAGGCCTAGGAAGGGGACGACTCGGAGTCGGGGAAGACGCAGCAGTGGATGCCCACACGAAGAGGAGTATGAGGGTTCACTGGTTCAGCTGCGGTGTGAGGCTGCTGTCGCCGCAGAATAACAGGGGGTTTGGGTGAGTAGAGGGATGGCCTGGCCAGCGGTGGGAGTAGTAGGGGCGGTGAGGCCTCCGCGGCATAACAGCCGACCACGGGAGGCAGGAGCAGGTGGCACGACTGGCGCTACTTTGGGCGGCTGGAGCAAGAAGACTAGAGGTTGAAGAAGCACTATGGCCGTTGGATGGACATCATATGGTCACTAGAGTATTGACTAAGTTGACAAAGCCCTCCGTCCCCGTCAACTTAGTAGGCCCACAACTCAGCCACCCACTATGGTGGGTCCCAGCTAGCAGGGAGGTATTCATTTTTTTTGTGCGTAATAAGGAGACACTTCCTTGCGTGCGAAGATAGCTGGTGGGTCCGACCTGTCAGCGGGGGGCATGTTTTTTTCGTGAAATACAGAAGCCCTTCCGGTGGGTCCCAGATGTCAGGTGGAGGAATCCTTATTTTGCGCGTAATAAGGAGGCATTTCCTTGTGTGCAGCCGTGGACCCAGCTGTCAGCCTCTCCACGCACAGACTACTTCCGATGGTGTCGTTTGTTGACCATGTTGACCACACCGCGCCGAGCGCATCCATGGTGGTGGACGACGGCGAGGCCCCGGACAGCAACGAGCCGGAGATGGGAAGACGCAGGAGTAGAGTCACAGACAGAGAGGTGTACGAGGGTTAACTGGTTCTAGTGCGGTGTGGTTCGGCAGTCGGTGGTGAAGAACAGGAGGTGTGGAGGGGTGGAGGGATGGCCTAGCCAATGGTGGAGTAGCGCTTCATAGCGAAGTGTGCTAAGCAGAGCTGCTAGCAGCAGGAGACATGAGGTGGTCCTGGCGGCGCTGGAGGAAGAAGACGAGAGATTGAAGATGGATGCCGGTCATTGGATGTAAATCCAACGGCTAACATGTCAGAATCATTTGTTGACTAAATTGACAACGACTTGCGCTGGCTTCGACCTATTGGCCCACATTTCAGCCTCCAAAAATGTGGCACGTAACAACCCATTTTTTCAGAATTTACAGTCTTTTTTTGCGCGGCAGAATTTACAGTCAATTTGATATATATATTTTTGAATTACGGCCATTAGCTTGGCTGGGTGAACAAATTATGTAGCATCCATGCGGCCCATTTATTTTATTTCCTAAAAGATTATAGGTCATTTGCACTTTCTCGAAATACACGATTTTGCCGGGCTGATTCCAATTATAATGTTGGGTTGGGCCAGCAATGTTATCAAAAAATAAAAAGGGGCTGAGCATTTTGTTATAAATATATTTAAATAATAAGTGATATTATTACATTCGTCCTTAAATCTTACCAAGCTTTTGTACACAATCACTAGGATTTTCGTGCCAAAACAATCCGGGATTTTATTGTTAAGAAATTATTTTTATAAGTTAATAAGATGTGGGATGTTGTTTTCTTACATATGTAAGTATCTGTTAAATATATGATGGCAATAAAAATAATATATAATACATATAAAATAATTTAAATATATATAATATAGTTATAAGGGAAACATAAGTTGGACCTGGCGTTCCTATTCTTATATAGAAAAATAGAACAGACCTCTGTGTTTTCTTCAAAAAAAAATACATAAATTGGGCTGCCGATATTCAGGAAAATGAAACCTCGGATGGGAGGTCCATAGGCCGGTCGATACATGACGGCCCTCAAGAAAATACAAACAGGCCTATGGACCTCCCATCCGAGGTCGTGGGATGCGCATGTTAAAAATGAAAGCCTAGACGGGGCAGCCCAAAACCACGTCCAACACTTGCCAAAACTTCGTCCCTCGATTTCTCTGTGTTTCGCACACTCGACATTGTGTGGGCATTTTGACTGTGCATCATATGAAGATGTGCTATGCATGAATGTTGATCAACATGATGTTAACTGGCTGGTAGTTCCATTTTCCACCATGAATAAAACTTCCAACATGATGTTAACCGTGTTTGAAAAGGCCGTGTTAATATAAATGCTCTGCCTCTGGAAGTTGCAGTTTCTTATCTGAAACTGAACTTGCAGTTTCTTATCTGAAACTGAAACTTGCAGTTTCTTCTCTGAGAATCACATTGTCTGCACTTTTATACTCCTATGAAACTACATTTTTTTAAGTGCTAAAAATAGATCTCTAGAATTCATAAAATACTTCATATGCTCAATACTGCAAATCTAAAATTCAAAAGACATTCATATATGAAAGTACTCTCAAAATACACAACACAAAACACAATTCAAAACCTGCAAATACTGATAACCCTAAGCTCCTCCTGACAATTCACAACCTGCCCGACTATTGGGCTGGGGGGGGGGGTAGTCCCGTCCTATTCCTCGGCGACAGACAGCCGCCCCGTGAGACGATATGAACGGCGAGGGAGACGATGGCGGGGAAGCGTCGTCGGGCCAACTGCTTTTCTCCTCTTGTAGTTGGGTTCGATCGACGAAGACTCCACCGGCTCGCTCTGGCAGGACACCCTCACAAATGGCACCCTATAGATGCTCGATCCTTCAATCTCTGGTGGATGCTCCATCTGGGATCGATATTCCCACCACCGCTCCCTCACGATTGGATTCGGTGAATCTGTTTGCTCCATGGCCCAGAGGAGCAACTCTATGTACTCCGGCGTGACTCCCTTCGGGAGTATTGCCGCCTTTTTGCTCTGTTGCAGATATTTGGCCATGGATGTCGGCGTCGCTGCTAGTTGGTCCTATTGTCAAACCAAGACTGTATCTCCAACATCCTAGCTAGCTTCACAGGGTCACCGTCTGTGATCCTCACGTATCGGTTGTACTCCTCCATCGATCTACTTCTCCACAGCACCTTCACTCGCCGGCGGTGGTTTTTGAATGGAAGAGGAGAGGAGTAGCGCTGGTTTTGGATTAGAACGGGAGAGGAGCGACGCTGGTTTTGGACTGGAACAGGAGAGGAGGGGCAGTGGTTTCGAAATGGAAGAGGAGAGGAGTGTCAGGACCCCGACTCGATGTCACATCGATCTAGCTGGTAACACCTCATATCACTTTGCGGCCTCACGCACGGTATCCCCACGGGTGTCGTCTTACCTTTTCCCGGGACCGTTTGCGCCTTTTGGCTCACGTATATGATAGTGTCGCTAGCATCCATATGATAAAGAGCCCGGGCTGACATGACTAGTCGTAAACCCAAAGTGGCACAGACTTACAGGGACAGGCATCCATGACCCAGCTTCGAACGTGTCGGTCATCAGCAAGTGGGTCCGGGCTGTAGCACTGGGCTAGCAGGACTCCGGTAAACCGGGCTGTAGCGGGCTAACAGGACTCCGGTACTCAAGCGTGACATTTCCCCGAAGGGACAGACACAGGAACGAAGAAGGACATATGCCGGCCAGCCTAAGTGTTCCAGAGCAGTAGCAAGCTACCATGGCTCAGCGGCAACACTAGGAGACATTTCCCGGTAAGAGAGGCTACTAAAGATAAACAACTAGATAGTCAGATCCCACACATACCAAGCATTTCAATCATACACACAATATGCTCGATATGTGCAAATACAACGAAGCATCACAACATGACTCTATGACACAAGTACTTTATTTAAGGCTCAGTGAGCCATACATAACATACACAAAGGTACGGGTCTCACGACCCCACATACAAGTCATACAGTCATACAAACCAGCAGCGGAAGTAACTTGTCTGAGTACAGACAACTAGTAAAATAAAAGAGGCTTGGGAAGCCTAGCTATACTACAAGGTCCTTCACAAGCTCAGGGTCACCACCTGGGTCTTTAGCCTACTCGTTGATGTCAACGTCTACATAGAACCCATCAGAAGGGGTTGCAGCGTCTTCTGTAAAAA
>NC_041393.1:137382605-137406114 GCF_002162155.2 Triticum dicoccoides | reverse complement strand
TTTTTTAATTTCTGACATTTGTTTTGATTTAAATAATATATTAAATCATTTATTTAACTTATGCCAATTTTTGCAGGAGCTATTTATATTATTCCAGAGCTCTTTTATAATTGGCATAATATTTGGGCATATATTAATATATATAATTAATATATTTCCAATGCAAATATTTATACATTAATTCCAAATGCCCAAAATAAATGTCCATGAGCCACTAAAAATATTGGTTTGATTTTTATCTCTGTCCAATATTTTCAGAGAGCAACATGAGCATTTTCTTGGACCCTTTTGGAGAAATTTTTATTTGGGTCATTTTCAAAATGGTTCTGAGGGTTTCACAGATCCCCATTTCAAGTTTCTGATGAAAGAGTAAACATGATGCAACACTCTAATGCATGACTAGCTAGGGTGTGACAACTCACCCCCACTCAAAAGAATCTCGTCCCGAGATTTGGGTTCCTCCGGGAAGAAGGCGGGGTACTCGAGTCGAAGACGATCCTCCCTTTCCCAGGTTGCTTCATCCTCAGAATGGTGCGACCATTGAACTTTGAGAAATTTGATATTATGACGCCGGGTGGTACGTTCGGCTTGATCGAGGATACGAATGGGGTACTCTCGATATGTAAGATCATCTTGAAGATCAAGCGTTTCGTGGTCCACTTCACGGATAGGATCCGAGAAGCAATGCCTGAGTTGAGAAACGTGGAAGACATCGTGAACTCTGGAGAGGTGCGGAGGTAGTTCCAACTGGTAGGCAACTTCTCCTCGTTTGGCAAGGATGCGAAAAGGTCCAATGTAACGAGGAGCCAATTTGCCTTTGATACCGAAACGATGGGTTCCCTTCAGAGGGGTGACCCGAAGATAAGCCTTCTCGTCAACCTCGAAAGTCATAGCCTTATGTTTTCGGTCATATTGACTCTTTTGACGGGATTGGGCTGTTTTCAACTTTTCACGAACGATATGAACTTGCTCTTCTGCTTCCTGAATCATATCCGGGCCAAAGAATTGTCTTTCCCCGGTCTCTGACCAGTTAAGGGGTGTTCGACACCGTCGTCCATAGAGAACTTCAAAAGGGGCTTTACCCAAGCTAGATTGATAGCTGTTGTTGTAAGCGAATTCGGCAAATGGAAGGCACTTCTCCCAGTCCATTCCGAACGAGATAACGGAGGCTCGAAGCATGTCTTCTAGAATTTGGTTGACGCGTTCCACTTGACCGCTCGACTGAGGGTGGAAAGCGGTGCTAAAGGAGAGACGGGTTCCCATAGCATTTTGGAAACTTTCCCAAAATCGAGAGGTGAAAAGACTTCCTCGATCCGAGTTAATTTCCAAAGGAACACCATGGAGGGACACTATTCGGGAGATGTATAAGTCTGCCAGCTGACTAGCGGTTATACTCTCACGAACAGGTAGGAAATGAGCTACTTTGGAAAGACGATCGACAACGACGAAGGTAGCATTATTCCCTCTCTTGGTCCTGGGAAAAACCGGTAATGAAATCCATACCAATTTTATCCCATTTCCATTCAGGAATAGCTAAGGGTTGAAGGGTGCCAGCAGGCCGTTGGTGCTCTGCTTTTACACGACGACAGACGTCGCAATTTGCAATATACTGAGCAATTTCTCTCTTCATCCTAGTCCACCAGAACCTCTGGCGTAGGTCCTGATACATCTTAGTACTACCGGGATGAATAGTGAGAGGAGATTCATGAGCCTCCTTAAGGATCAACTGCCGTAGATGCTGGTTCTTGGGAACCACTAGACGGTTCTCAAAGTACACAACACCATGATCATTTGTGGAGAAACAACTAGCACCTCTGCTAGCAATGTTCTCCTTGATCTTAGCTATTCCCTTATCTCGCTTCTGGGCAGCAATGATTTGATCCGTAAGAGTAGGTTTCGCCACCAAGGTGGAAAGAAATCCTTGAGGAACAATGTGAAGGTTAAGCTTCCGAAATTCCTCATGGAGAAGCGGTTGACTTCGTTGTAACATCAGATTGTTACAATAAGATTTACGACTTAGCGCATCAGCCATGACGTTGGCTTTCCCTGGGGTGTAGGTTATTCCTAAGTCGAAGTCTGTGATCAATTCAACCCAACGTCTCTGCCTGAGATTCAAATCCGGTTGGGTGAAAATATACTTCAGACTTTGGTGATCAGTGAATATTTCGCAACGATTACCGAGGAGGTAATGTCGCCAGGTCTTAAGTGCATAGACTACGGCTGCAAGCTCTAGATCATGAGTGGGATAATTCTCCTCATGTGGGTGCAATTGTCGTGAAGCATAGGCAATTACGTGTCGATCTTGCATGAGAATGCAACCTAGTCCTTGTCGCGAGGCGTCGCAGTAGATAACAAAGTCCTTGGAGAAGTCTGGCGGTACCAGCACGGGAGCAGAAGTCAGGCGTCTTTTCAGTTCCTGAAAGCTGTGCTCACATTGTGGAGTCCACTCGAACTTCTTATCTTTCTTGAGGAGTTCGGTTAGAGGTTTAGCAACCTTGAAGAAGTTCTCGACAAAGCGACGACAATAGCTCGCTAAGCCCAGAAAGCTCCGAACTTGCTTGACTGATTCAGGTGGAGTCCAGTTAAGGACGGCTTGAACTCGCTCAGGGTTAACAGCAATACCTTTACCAGATATTACATGACCCAGATAGGTCACTTCTGACAACCAGAATTCACATTTAGAAAATTTGGCATAAAGGCGATGCTCTCGAAGTTTTTGCAACACTAGCCTTAGATGTTCGGCATGTTCTTCCTCGTTCTTGGAGTAGATGAGTATATCATCGAGGTAAACCACGACGAATTTATCCAAATACTCCATGAAGATTGAGTTCATTATCCGAGAAAAGGTGGCTGGAGCGTTGGTTAATCCGAAGGACATGGCGGTGTACTCGTATTGGCCGTAACGAGTAACAAAGGCCGTTTTAGGAATGTCCCCGTTTCTGATTTTGATTTGATGGTAGCCCAACCTCAAATCCATCTTGGAGAAGACTGAGGATCCAGCGAGCTGATCGTACAGGTCGTTGATCCTGGGAAGCGGATATTTGTTCTTGATTGTGACCAAATTGACAGGTCGGTAATCTACAACCATCCGGTCTGTACCATCCTTCTTCTTGACGAATAGGACGGGGCAAGCCCACGGAGAAGAGCTAGGTCGGATGAAACCCTTTTTCAAGGACTCATCGAGTTGTTTCTTAAGTTCGGCTAGTTCTAGGGGTGCCATCTTATAAGGTCTTCTAGCAATCGGAACGGTTCCTGGAATGAGGTCTATTATGAACTCAACATCCCTGTCAGGTGGAATACCTGGCAATTCCTCTGAAAAGACATCCGGGAAGTCACGGACTACCGGAACGTCCTCAAGGTCTGGCAAAGGGCTGGCGTTAAGAGAATATAATTGTCGCTTGGCTATTCGGGTCAAGACATTGACTATCTTTCCCGAAGGATGGGTGAGTTGAACAGTCCTAGAGAAGCAATCGATTTGGGCATGATGAGCCGACATCCAGTCCATACCCAGAATGATATTAATATCTGAAGATTTAAGGGCTATCAAAGACGCGAGGAAAACAAGTCTGTCGACTTGGATTTCATTTCCATAGCTTACTCTAGAGGTCTGCCATCTAGAACCAGGGGTAGAGATTTCCATAGTGGATGGCATGTCACAGAATGCAACGTTATGCAAACGAGCATAATTTTCGGATATAAAAGAATGAGAGGCTCCTGTATCGAAAAGAACAGATGCCGGGTGGCAATTAACAAGAAGCGTACCGAGAACGACGTTGGGATCCTCTTGAGCTTCTTCGGCAGAGACACAGTTGACATGGCCACGTGAAGCGGTGACCGGCTTGGCGTGGAATATTTTTCCTGTCGGCTTGCCACGGCCAACAGCTTTAGCAGATTGATTGGGGTTGGTCTGGGGACATTCACGCATATAGTGACCAGATTCCCCACACTTGAAACAAGTCACGGAACTGGTACGTGGAGGAGCATTGTTAGTTGGACCCCCATAGGGCTTGGCTGGAGCAGACTGTTGAACGGGGCGAGGCGCCTGGAAGGATGGCCTCGGTGTAAACCTGGGTGGCAGGGCGGTGTTGGGTACCCACACGCGGCGCTTCTGAGAACCAGCACCGGATGAGGAACCCGTGTCACGTCCATGCTTGCGTGTTGCGTCATAGTCAGTCTGACCAGTTTCAGCACTGATGGCTTTGTTGACAAGTTTCGAAAAAGATGTGCACTCATGCAGACGGAGGTCACGACGAAGCTCAGGACTAAGGCCCTTACGGAACCTTGCTTGCTTCTTGGCGTCAGTAGACACTTCCTCAGTTGCATATCGTGCGAGATTACCAAACTCCCTGCTATAGGCATCCACAGAAAGTCGGCCTTGGGTGAAACTGCAAAATTCTTCACGTTTACGGTCCATGAGACCCTCCGGAATGTGATGTTCACGGAAAGCCTCGCTGAACTCAGCCCAAGTTGTGACATGGCCCGCTGGGCGCATAGCTCCATAATTCTCCCACCATAGACTGGCGGGGCCTTCAAGATGATATGCAGCAAAGGTGACCTTGTCAGCCTCTGCTACCAGCGCGGAACGCAGTTTGTGAGAGATACTGCGAAGCCAGTCATCAGCGTCGAGAGGCTCGACGGAGTGGTGGAACGTGGGTGGATGCAATTTGATAAAATCACTGAGTGACACCACGTTAGCCCTCTGATGGTGTGCTGTATTCTGTTCAATACGCTCCAACAAACGGTTTGTCTCCCGCTTGTTTCTCTCAGCTTCCATCATCACCTCGGCTAGTGAAGGAGGATGAGGCAGATTTGCATCCCTGGCTTCACTGCCTTCGGCCTGCTCTTGGGAAGCAGGGTTAGCGCGCGTGTTGACCATCCTAGGTAAACAAGACAATGATTTAGTCAGGATGGTAAAATTCCGACATAGGATTCATAATGTAAGGAATAACTCGAAATGCAAGATGATCATCCGTATGACATGGTAGATACAGAAATTGTTTCTTTATTCCATCGTCATACACACCATACAGGGTTTAGTACAAGACCAAACAAGTACTATTACGGTGAAAAGAGGATTACATCTCATCGGAGGCATTCCAAGCTCCTATACATTATTTTTCTACACCTCCGGAAGGAGTACAAACTAGGTCATATCCCACGAGTCACGCGGGACGATAGACGACACAGCTAGTGCGAACTAGTGATACTACCACTAACTCAGACCGATCCGTAGTAGTCCTCGTAGAAGTCACCTCCATAGCCTGGAAGCTCAACATGATCATCCGGAAACAGACGGTCTCTCGGAGCTTGTGGACCATAGGGGCTAGGATGAGGCCTTGGACCAACAAACGGTGGCCTGCGGGGCCCGCGAGGTGGGGTGATGCCTCCTACATCACGCCAAACCATCACGTCTGGCAGAGCAGATCTCACAGGATAGAGATCGCGCATATCTGAATATCCAGCTTGCACCGCCGGTGCGAACCGAGTCAAAGTGACCCAGTGGTCAGCACGGGTGTTGAAGAGCTCTAGCCTTAAGGCCCGATTTTCACGGTCCTTATCCTCGAGCATCTCAGCAGTGGTGCGAGTCCGTGAATCCTCCTGAGTGGGGTCAGCATAGATAGCCTGGAGATACCCTTGTGCTCCCGGAAGTGATCCTGGCATATACCGGAAATCAGAGTCCCGAAATAGGCCAGATCTGACTCGCATAATGGTCATCATAGAGTAGGCGGCGTCCTGCACAGCCATCTCAATAGTAACCCCGAGTCCATAAGAGCAGTGAAGAGGCTCGGTGGATCCAGGATAAGATGGAAATATCCTGACAGTGCAGAGATACTGGCTTTGATTAAAGTCTCGGAATTGCTCTTCGACCGTGTACTCAGGATACCAGCGATATCCAGCCTCAGTCATTACCCTGACCAACTTAGCAGTATGGCCGGGTACATCTAGGCATCGAGTCAGGCGAACCACTTGATTGAGGTCGCGAGTGGCCATCTGAAAGCACAATCATAATGCAAAGGCATTAGAATTTCTAGCAAAATTTCGGCAGCATAACAGCTGTAAATGCTCAAAAAGGATTTGAGACATTTGACAAAGGATTTCGTACACACTCAACATCACCATATCAAAGTTCTGAAACCATTCTGGCAACATAATGTGGTAGTAGAACTGAACTAGGCTGGTAACCATCAAACTTATAAGGTACTACTGATTAGTAACTCGTGATCCTGATAGAGAGAACAGATCCTAATTCCTTAACCCCCGGTGGAAGAATGGACTGACTCAGATCAGAAAGTCATAAGGTATAAGGAGTAAAAATAGCCTTACGTTCCAACCCACAAACAATTCCCCTACATATAACTAAAGAATTTCTAGACTCAACATCGACCAGTTTGGCTTGGAGAACCTACAGGCAGTCCGGCTCTGATGCCAACGCTGTCAGGACCCCGACTCGATGTCACATCGATCTAGCTGGTAACACCTCATATCACTTTGCGGCCTCACGCACGGTATCCCCACGGGTGTCGTCTTACCTTTTCCCGGGACCGTTTGCGCCTTTTGGCTCACGTATATGATAGTGTCGCTAGCATCCATATGATAAAGAGCCCGGGCTGACATGACTAGTCGTAAACCCAAAGTGGCACAGACTTACAGGGACAGGCATCCATGACCCAGCTTCGAACGTGTCGGTCATCAGCAAGTGGGTCCGGGCTGTAGCACTGGGCTAGCAGGACTCCGGTAAACCGGGCTGTAGCGGGCTAACAGGACTCCGGTACTCAAGCGTGACATTTCCCCGAAGGGACAGACACAGGAACGAAGAAGGACATATGCCGGCCAGCCTAAGTGTTCCAGAGCAGTAGCAAGCTACCATGGCTCAGCGGCAACACTAGGAGACATTTCCCGGTAAGAGAGGCTACTAAAGATAAACAACTAGATAGTCAGATCCCACACATACCAAGCATTTCAATCATACACACAATATGCTCGATATGTGCAAATACAACGAAGCATCACAACATGACTCTATGACACAAGTACTTTATTTAAGGCTCAGTGAGCCATACATAACATACACAAAGGTACGGGTCTCACGACCCCACATACAAGTCATACAGTCATACAAACCAGCAGCGGAAGTAACTTGTCTGAGTACAGACAACTAGTAAAATAAAAGAGGCTTGGGAAGCCTAGCTATACTACAAGGTCCTTCACAAGCTCAGGGTCACCACCTGGGTCTTTAGCCTACTCGTTGATGTCAACGTCTACATAGAACCCATCAGAAGGGGTTGCAGCGTCTTCTGTAAAAAAATGTAGATTATAGCAACATGAGTACAAAGGTACTCAGCAAGACTTACATCAGATCCTACATACATGCTTAGTATCAAGAAGGGTTGGTGGAGTTATTGCAGCAAGCCAGCTTTGACTCTTGGCTAAACTATCCTACGATACTCCAACTTGAAATGGTTTTGCGCACACGAGTCCACTACTCACCACTTCAATACACTACCGAGGATCCACCTCCGTCTTCCTACGGAAGAGCCATCCTCGGCACTCACACTTATCTTGAGGCTTTTAACAGTTTCCATTTACTTGTCTATGAACTGTATAGGCAACCAAGTAGTCCTTTACCGCGGACGCGGCTATTCGAATAGATTATGATAACCCTGCAGGGGTGTACTTCTTCATACATGTTTCCACCACTTAGCGTCTGCACACGACATGTGCTCGGCAGACTTCAAGCGAAAGCCGACGTGGGTGTAGACCACGACCTACCTAAACACTTAAGCCTCTAGTCCAGGTTTATCGCCTATTCAGGATCCATCCGCAGGGAGTCCGGCCGGGGTTTCCCATACGGCCCCGAACGATGTGAACAGGGTTCCCGAGATACCTAACGGGTATTCGGTACACCCAGCCACGTACCTACCGCATCACAGCCCACCCCTACGGTCAGCGCTGTCCACGGCCTCCAGTAGGCTACAAACACCAGAAACTACTTGCAACTCCTGGACAGAGAGCTAGGGTGAATAAGAAGTCGAGCGGGGTCATATTTCAGGGCCCAATGCATGGTAGTAGCTGTATCTTAAATCACGCATACAGATCTCAGTGCTTAAGGTCGGTTTCAATGAAACAACCCACCATGTACTCCTACATGGCCTCTCATCGATACCTTTACCAAATCGTGTTCACCACACCACTCTCATTACCGACATACTCATTTCACTCTAGCCCATCACCCAGATGAACCAGACCTGACACGACTCTAAGCATAGCAGGCATAGCAAGGTAGGAACAACACATACATATGGCTCAATCAACTCCTACACATGCTAGTGAGTTTCATCTAGTTACTGTGGCAATGACAGGTCATGCAGAGGAAATGGGTTCAACTACCGTAGCACACAGCAGTTTGAAACGCGTTGTCTTAATGCAGTAGAAGAGAGCAGGAGCGAGAACATGGGATTGTATCGATATGATCAAATGGTTGGTTGCTTGCCTGATGGTTCGATGCACTGATATGGTTCTTCGTTAGGGTAATCACGGTACTCCTCGGGGACAGAACCTGTCGCAAAGGACATCGATACACAAGCATCACCAAACAATGTGCAACAATATGATGCATGCATGAAACATGGCAATATGAGTGTGTTGGGCTAATGCAACTAGAACCAGAAGGGTTTGAACAAATTTGAATCAAAGATTCAAATTTCAAATTCAAACATGGCCTTTTAAAAGTGCTTTTCCTTGTTCTGCTTAAAACATCAATTTAACTTGTTTGATCATGCATGAAAATAGTACAGATGGGTAGATTGGATTTTTCTGATCATTTTTCATATATAATTTGTCCAATTTGGAGTTACAGAATAAAAGTTATGAATTTTTGAAGTTTAAATAATATTCTGGAATTTCCTGATTTAAATTAAATCCAGAAATATAATTATTGCGCCAGCATGACGTCAGCATGACGTCAGTGGTCAAGTGCGGCTGGCTGAGGTCAAACCTGACGTGTGGGGCCCACACGTCAGTGACAGGGGGGGTTAAACAGGATTAAATTAATCCTAATTAGGGATTAGTGGCGCTGGGGCCCACTGTCAGTGTCAGGGGGGGTTGACTAACAGTAGTTTAGCGCTAATCTAACCACCTGGCCGACAGGGCCCACGCGTCAGTGACCCTGGGAGGTCAAACCCCAGGTCGGACAAGTCAAACCCCACCGGCGACTTGACGCCGGCGAGGTCCGAGACGGCGGCGAAAGTGCTTTTTGCCATTCCGGCAACCAAATGGACGGCGGAAGGCATCTACGTGTTGCTGAGGTTGAGCCGCGTCTATTGGTGGTGGTGGTTGGGCTCGGGGTGGCCGGAGTTGACGGCGGCGAGCTCGGCTGCGGCTGCCGGAGTTCGGGTGCGGTCGGAATCGACGTTGCAGGGCGTTAGAAGAGGTGTTGGTGCATGCTACGTGCTCCTGGTGAGGTGTGGAGCACGATGGTGTGCTCGGTTGGGCGCTACGGCGACCGTGGCCACGACGGCGACATCGCCGGCGGCGTGGAGCTCTCGGCCAAGGTGGGGCTAGGGCCTAGAGGTCGAAAGGGACCAGGGGAGAAGGGGGAAACGATCCGGGGGCTCACCGCGGTTGCAGTGGGCGTCGAAGCGGGCTCGGGGACGCGCCGGAGACGACGAATTCGACGGCGACGATGATCGGAGCCCGAAGAGGGGAACGGCGACGTGGCGGCGATGCAGGGCTTCCGGGGAGCTGTGGAGCGGTGGGGAGGAAGAGGGGGTCGTGGCGGAGCTTCTGAGCTAGTCGGGGGAGCGAGGGGTGGCCGGAGACGGCTGCTGTGGCGAACGGCGGCGACGGTGGTGTTCGGCCGTGTGAGAGAGAGAGCGAGGGAGAGGAGAGGAGAGCCGGGGGAGAGTGAGAGAGAGCAGGGGGAGAGGCGTGGCGTCGTCCAGGGCATCGAGCGAGGAGGGGAGGGCAGGCAAGCAGGCGAGCAGGTGGCGTGGCGCGGTGGCGCGCGCGCGCGCCGGCCACACTCCCCTCCCTCTGTCGGGACGAAGACGACAGAGGAGGGAGGTGGGCTGGGCCGGCTGCCGGCTGGGCCAGCCAGCTGGCTGGGCCGCACAGTGGAGGAGCCCAGGTAAGCTCCTCCTGTTATATATTTTTCTGTTTTTTAATTTCTGACATTTGTTTTGATTTAAATAATATATTAAATCATTTATTTAACTTATGCCAATTTTTGCAGGAGCTATTTATATTATTCCAGAGCTCTTTTATAATTGGCATAATATTTGGGCATATATTAATATATATAATTAATATATTTCCAATGCAAATATTTATACATTAATTCCAAATGCCCAAAATAAATGTCCATGAGCCACTAAAAATATTGGTTTGATTTTTATCTCTGTCCAATATTTTCAGAGAGCAACATGAGCATTTTCTTGGACCCTTTTGGAGAAATTTTTATTTGGGTCATTTTCAAAATGGTTCTGAGGGTTTCACAGATCCCCATTTCAAGTTTCTGATGAAAGAGTAAACATGATGCAACACTCTAATGCATGACTAGCTAGGGTGTGACAAGGAGCGGCGATGGATTTAGATTGGAACAGGAGAGGAGCGGCGGTGGTTTAAGAGGAGAAGAGCGGAAGAGTGGCGCTGGTCTTGGAAGTATTTTTTTGTTGTTTTGCGTATTTTGGGTCAAAGTTTGACCACATACTATATTTGACTAGGAAAATGTGAATGCATGTCACCAAAAATTGTATCGTTTGGTTCGTATCTGAATGTACTTTCAAATTATATTATTTTTGCAATGTATAACATATATTTTATGTGCTAAAATCATGGTCAATTATGACCTAGAATAAAAGGGAGACTAGTTAATATGGGTCACTTTCTTAATTGAAGGGTAAATTGATTTTGATTTTGATCCAGTCACAGCGCGTCGGCCCTCTCGTCCAATCCTAAATCGCTACTGCACGCTCCTCTCCCTCTTCTCCATTGCAAAACCACCTCCTCTCCTCTCCATCATCTCCATTCCAAAACCACCATCTCGCCTCTCCCTCTTCTGATCTTCTCCATTGCAATACCACCTCCTCTCCTCGCCATCACCTCCATTCCAAAACCACCATCTCGCCTCTCCCTCTTCTGATCTTCTCCATTGAAAAACCACCTCCTCTCCTCTCCATCATCTCCATTCCAAAACCACCGTCTCGCCTCTCCCTCTTCTGATCTTCTCCATTGCAAAACCACCTCCTCTCCTCTCCATCATCTCCATTCCAAAACCACCATCTCGCCTCTCCCTCTTCTGATCTTCTCCATTGCAAAACCACCTCCTCTCCTCTCCATCATCTCCATTCCAAAACCACTGCCTCGCCTCCCCCTCTTCTCTATTGCAAGACCACCGTCTCGCCTCTCCCTCTTCTCTATGGCAAGACCACCTCCCATCTTCCAAAGCTAGCACCAGACCACTCAGAAGGACATCTATGGAGAGGATGCAGCAGCGAATCAGGCAGATCGCCGGCGGCGACCAGGCAAAGTTAGCCAGGTTGAAGGAGATCCTTAGTTGGTTTGACAATGAGTGGTAGATTTCGAGGATGGTGCGGGCCATGTGGCAATGTATGCAAAGAGCGAGACAGTGGCGATGAGGGCGACGATGTACATGTACTCCTTGGCGGCAGTCACGCTGCAGTCCTCCAAGTTCATCGAGTATCTCCTCTAGGCGATGGAGCAGACAGATTCGCCCGAGGCAACAGTCAGGCGGAGGTGGTGGGCGTACAGGTCGAAGTCGAGCACCCAGAGGATAACGAATCGATCGAGTATGGTGTGCCGTTCGTGAGGGTGCAGAGCCAGCCGGAGCCACAGGAGTATTCGTTCTCCCACCACAAGAGGAGGCCGGATGGTGCAACGTCGCTTCGCCGCCGTTCTCCACGGTTCCCTCGACGCTCGCCCCGTTTCAACGGCGGCGGTAGGGTTTAAGGTAAGCTTCACACTAACCTAATCTTCCACCTGCTCATGCTTACAATCAGTGTGACAAGTAATGAAAATCATGCTTACAATCAGTCTCCGAGTACTACGCCAATCACCCTAAAATAGCTCTGGAACTTTGGGTCAAAGTTGTGACACAGTGTACAAATAAAGAAAAATAGAATGGTGCTTCTTTCAAAAAAGAGTACTCCCTAGAAAACTGCCAATATAAGCTACTAGTATTTGGTTAGAGGATTTGCTGCCGAGAAAGATCTGTCCATAGAGAGCGCCACACATCCCACTGGTGGTGGTGGATGCGAATGCATGCATGCAGCATGGTTGGTGTCGGTAATTTTTACTTGGCACACCTCGCACTCTCCATATATGCCGGTTCCATACGTACATTTGTGCAGCTCCACCAAAACGCAGCTGAATAACCCTGTTTGCACAGATAATGAAAAAGCGTGATTACATTATAGTGGCACTAGTTGATGAAACACACAAAATAAATAGAAGAAAATATTGCGATAGTATCATAGTATGCCATGCTGCGAGGGCGGGATGGGCCCTGCGACGCCTCATACAGTACGCCTCATACTGGACATCGTCCCAAGTCTCCCAGATACACCTTCTACCAGTGATGAACATCAGTGTACAGCGGTAGTACAAGGAGGCTCCTTGAGACATTCAAATCTCTATTTTTGTACATATCAACTAAAATTAAGCACCCCAGTTTGCAGAAACGCTTAAACATTAACAATGGGACTAGTTGATGAAACATACATTAACAAAGAGAAGCACTTTCTTTATCTACATTGGAAATGAAACGATAGAGATGACACTCGCTCTATTTTAACTGTATTATTACTTCATTTTATAAGTGACACTAGGGTCGAGCAGGTGGCAAACGAGGTGTACCATGCGTCGCAAGGATGGAGGCCAGGGGTGCTTAGACTGGGATATTGAAGCTGGCTCTTTCAGTCACCAACACGGATGATTCAATTCATGGGCCTTTTGGTGCAGTTCACCTAAAATGAAGCAATGTCCCGTGAGCTAGCAGCTTCTTCTTGAATTTTTTTTAAGAAAAGGGCTCCAGCCCCGGTTCCATTTCCATCAGAAAACGAAACCCACAGAGCTTCTTCTTCATTAGTTGCAATAAAATTGAGCAACATCAAAGTTGGTTGTGAAGCTCCTGGAATGCTCAACTATAATTTGGATATCATTTGTGCAGTTCAACTAAGATCGAGCGTGAAATGTATATCTCTGTTTGCACAAAAAAGTGGAAAGGAGGGTGACTAACAAGTGATGAAACATGCATCAAATGAAAATAAGCATGTTCCTTATCTGAATGACAATCCTACAAGGACAGTAGCAATTTCTAAAGCAGTGGCATTGCTACATATTAGTGTGGGCATTAGTATTAACTATGACAACCGTTAAATACGACATTACTTTGGCCACGGGAGAGTAGGTGGACCAGGACAGTTGCATTTCTAACAAAAAGAACCTACTTATCTTAATGGGAAATTTAGCAGGACATGTAAAAAAGTGCCATTGATTCATATTACTGGAGGCATTACATTGAAAACAACATTGGTTTAACGTGTCCTTACTTTTAACAGTGCGACTGCTACATTATATTGTGTGAGGCTAGCAAATCTAGTGCTAGACTTACTCTGTTGACTTGTCCCCCAGTGCCCACTTTCTTTCCTTTTTCAACCAATAGATCGGGTTTATATTGAGTTTGTACTGCGTTTCCCTTCATTTCCC
The DNA here is from genome assembly GCF_002162155.2 of Triticum dicoccoides. Taxonomy (NCBI): domain Eukaryota; kingdom Viridiplantae; phylum Streptophyta; class Magnoliopsida; order Poales; family Poaceae; genus Triticum; species Triticum dicoccoides. The sequence goes on along the minus strand of NC_041393.1, from coordinate 137,392,389 downwards.
TATTAGACCTAGAGACTAGTTGGATAGCCAGTCTCTGCTACTTTTCACCCCCATTATTTCCTCTTTCGACCAAGTCCTAGATTCAGGTAACAAATCCTCCCCGACCCCCACCCCCTTTCTTCCTTGTTTGAACCAAGTAGTACTAGATTCGAGTGCATGAAGTAGTTTTACCTCTTAAACGTAAAAAAATTAGGTGGTTTTCGAACAGCCGATCGATCCTATCTACGAGGGGGCCTGAGAAATAGTAGAAGATACAAATGCAGCGACGTCAGGAGCTCGAGAAGTAGAGCAAGGCCGGTTTCGAAGGAAGTTATACCTGATGGTCGCCGGGATGTCGCTAGGTGGGCGGCGGGAGGCCGGATCTGCCCACACTACGGCAACAAGGAAGAAGGGGTCGGAGGCCCTCCCTCGCCAGCGGTGCTTGGGAGAGAACGGCAATGCAGGCTGATCGAGACGCGCCCAGCAGTGGGAAAGAGCCGTCGCCGAGGACGGCCGCGTGAACGTTGCACCTTCTCACCTTCCCCGGCGGAGAGGATCCGGCTGGATCTATGACCAGCGGTGAGCAGAGAGAGATAGAGAGAGAGAGAGATAGAGAGAGAGAGAGAGAGAGAGTGGCCACAGCTGTCGTGTTTAGATTTGGAGAGGCCGAGACAGTGTGAAGAGAGCAACACTAGCAAGCAAGCGCGGAGGCTCCTGCCTATATAGTGGAGTAGTACTAGTTTTCTTTTGTCTACCGGAGTCGGCTTGACCTCGTCAATGACTGTCGAGAAGTCTTCATGCACGTGGCCTGGAGGCGCAGTTGTCGTCGTTTTGATCTGAAGCGCCGAATTATAACATATAACACGAAAAATGCCACATGACAAGAAATCATAACCTCACTCCACAAAGGAGACAACATGAATCCCGACGGACAAACTAGACGAGGACCAAAGCTCAAATTAAAGATAAACTCGTAGAAAAGGGGTCCGTCGATAGATGTCCTAATTAACATAGCCGGCTTAACCTAGATGGCAGCCGAGTAGTCTTCGTGCATGTGCCCCCAATGACTAGCCCAACTCAGTTGTCGCTGTTTAACCCTCACAGTGATCCGAAGCACATGACACCTAATTTTGCGAGATGACAAGAAACCTTTTTTTAGATTTCTCACCACAACTACAGCCATGTACAACACAGCCTGCACGATATGTAGATGATAGCCAACACAGGGATCGTCCAGGCACCAACGTAGTACAACACTTCTCTAGTACTATCGCTCGTCTCCCTCTTCTATTAAGTCACCCGACTTGCGGGGCGGGGGAGTGTGCCTATGGTCGGTTCTCAATTGCCGTCCCACATGTGTGTGCAAACGCAATATGACGCGCGTTCCATTCGGAGAGCAGCGTGCCAGACCGACCGACCATCTGGGGTGCGACGCGAACGCGGCGGGCGTGCTATATACTCCGTACATGTGTACCGCCATTTTCTAGAGGCTTTGCTCCATGGCGCAATCCATGGATACAAAATTAGTATACTGTATACTATTTAAAAGTCGAGGGCGGGGCTTTTCCTGCGCGGTAGGAGGCGGGGCAGTTCCGCCTAGTCGGTTCGACAGAGACGCAAGAAGACGAGGGAGTAGGCTGCTGCAAACGTAGGGCTGTGTGATTTGACATCGAGTTACTGCTGGACCGGCGTGAGTCTCCCGATTCCTGACCACCTCCATACAGGTGTCTCTCACAATGCTCCACCATGTAGTAGAGGCTGGCTCTTGCATGAGAGCCCACGTCTCCACTTTTTCCTTGCCTCTCTTTCCTCCACATATGCAAAAATGCCATGTAAAGTGCACTATTGTACTTAGGTTGGTCGTAATGGAGAGTATCATATACTAGTATCATGCATATGATACTTTTGTATGATACTACATCCGTAATGCATAGTATCATGTGTTGGTATCATAGGATAGTTTATTTATTATCATGCATGACACATAGTAGCACATCATTTAATATGATACTACAGTATCATATTATGATACTCAACTCTCTCTTTTCTTCATTTAATTCGACGTCACCTCATCAAGATTGCATAGTTGGCATGCATGATACTACTCCCATTACAAGCAGCCTTACTTGCTCCTACAGGTGCTAAGCTTGCCACATAGGCATAAAGTCTGATGTGGCAAGTTAATCAAGAAGAGAGAGACTAGTTTGGTGACCCAAGGAAGAAACGGTGCTAAGCGCCTGTACCTAGGTGAAAAGACAATTTTGAGTCTATAGCTAATTAAATGAAGCAAACTTAGCAACACCATTTCATTGGAAGAGGTCACTCCTTAGCAAATGCAATAAATACTAGTACTCCCTGTGTCCCATAATATAAGAACGTTTTTGGCACTACACTAGTGTCAAAAACGTTCTTATATTATGGGACGGAGGGAGTACGAAGAAAGAGATAGAGAGGAGTAAAATAAATAAATACACTTATAGCCAACCTTGTTGTAGTATGAGTGACTAAGGCTGGCCATAGTGGGGGTAATAAGTAGTATCATGTACTTGGGACTCACAAATATGCTCATGTGGCAGGCAATTAAAGAAGAAAGAGATGGTTATAGTAACATAGGTAGATACCGTAACATAATAAATGTGATGCTACTATGTGTCATGCATGGCAATAAATGAGACCACCTATGATACTAATCTATAATACTATGCACTATGGATATAGTATCATACACTAGTATCATATGCATGATACTAGTATATGATACTTTCCACTATGACCAGCCTAAGTAATGACTATGTATGACATGCCAACATCAGATAGCCTAACGCACTGTGTTAAATCTCCAAGGGCGCGACCGCACGAGCGATGCGACGGTCATGGTAGGCGCGACCATGATACGGGCTGCTGGCAGCTCTTGGATCTGAGATCAAACGTCGCATGCTAAGTTGCTGAAAATTTGCAGAATAACCCTCCAGGATAGGATATTCACCCATAGGTCTAGAATCATGCCATGCAACCGTTCGATCTTAGATCCAAGGGCTCTCGGAAGCCCGTATAATGGGAGAATGGAAAGCCACTACCCTGCCCTTCGCATGCTGGCAGTTCGCTCCTACTCGTCCCCACACGTCCTTTAATACTACGGCGGCTCGCTCCTAGTCGTCCCGTCCATTCACATTACGACAGTTCCACTAATCGTAACCCTCCTCCCAAATCCATGGCATCCCAAATCTCCACGATTAGCAGTGAGTACAAGGTTAGAACCATCACCGGCGATGAGTTCAACGCCATCTACACCCGTTCTTCTGTGACGGTGAAAGGATGCCTTTCTCGCTTCAGACGCACGTTCGAAAACTCAGATGATGAGTGGGTCGCTGGGCTAGATGTTGAGTACACCACAGTCCTGGGACGAGAGAAGGATCTAAAGAACAAAGAGAGGAAGAAGCCCGCCGTGATCCAGGTTTGCGTGCATGACTTATGCTTGGTCTACCACATATGCCATGCCGACGTTGAATGCCTGGATTTTAAGGACTTCCTCAAGAGCAACCTAGTCAAATTCATTACTGTAGACTTTGGGAACAACAAAGAAGTCCTGGGTCGGATAGGCCTCGTTGTAGGCAACCCCTTTGACCTCCAGAAGAATTAGCTGGTGTCCTCTTGTCAGCCTTCAATGCTGACCCTGGCTGGAGCCATTGTTCATCCTTCGTACGGTAAACTGGAGAAACCTCCATACACGTTTCATCGTTATGCATGACAGCGGAATGTACTAGATATAGACCACATCCACTACGTTGCAATGGATGGCTACCTTGGTTTCAATATCTACAAGGGTTGGATGAGAGCAAGAGCCAAGTGTGCGGTTCAAGCAAAGAAGTATCGGCCAAGAGGAAGAGGGACAAGGATGAAGTCGAGGACGTGGACGAGGACTCCGAGTAAGGTGGCAGTGTCATTGCTCATGGTGGTTCTAATGCAGTGTCCACCGGAATAGTTGCAAAGTTTAATTTTAGGTGTGCTTAATTTAATTTGAGGGGTGTGTTGTGCTGAGCCCCCAGCAGAACTATGTTATGTTTCTTCTCGTCACTTTAACTCTTCAGTACGTACATACTACTAGTATTTCTTACATTTCATCTTTTAGTTGGTATAGTACTACCACTCGTTTCTTCACATTATATACGTACAATATATATGGCCAACATCATATAGCCAACAGTTTAGTTGTCAAAGAATTTCAGTGTGCTTAGTTCTGTCAAAGAATTCCAGGATGCTTAGTTTTATTTGAGGGGTGGGTTGTGCTGGACACCATTATTGTGACTAGCCTTTTTAATAGTACTATATGCATAATTTGGCAACGAGCGCTCTCTATATGTACCACCTTTTTTGTAATTTCAAGTTATGCTCCATGGCGCAATCCATAGATACTACTGCTGTACAAAAGTATACATTTTTTAAAAGGCTAGAGGGCGGGGCAGTCTAGCTTGGTCGGTTTCACGAGAGGCGAGGGCCTTTGTGATTTGATGGCTCATTACTGCTGGAAGACGGGGCCTTGTGATTTGACTGCTCGTTTAAATGCGCCGACGACCTGAGGAGGAGCAAAGAACCGTGCGGTATACTCAATTTTTGCGCGGGAGTGGTACTGCGACAGAGGAGCACGAAACACGGCAGCCCAGTGCCATATGGAGATAAAAAATGATCTAATTTGCTAGTCATCTCATTGTTAGCATTGTTCTATTCATTCCCTCAAAAAAAACATTGTTCTATTCATGCCTCACAGAGAACGTGACACGTGCGGCGAAACACCCGAAGCAAAAGATGAAACACAGGAGAAAAAGAAGAAGGAAGATTATCACCCCAAATGATCTAATTCGCCGCAGAGTCGTAACTGCTTCTTCATCGCCTCCACGACCTCCATCTCCTTGCGCGTCTCCTCCGCCATCTTCTTCATTCTGTCCATGACGCGGGATTTCTCGATGCGAGCCTCCATCATCTGTTCCACGGCCGCATTATGTACCTTGACAACAGTCGGGTGCTCGATGCGGAGCTTCGCCAACTCCTCCTTCTAATCCATGACGAGGGCCTGCATCATCTTCATCGACGAACTACTATTCTCATGGAGCTTCTTCCAGCTGGCATTCTTCTCCTTCAACAGGTCGATCTCGTGGCAGAGCTTCGCCTTGTCCTCCTGAAGTCGCAGGATTTTGCCGGTCGCCTTCTTCTCCGAGGCAATTCTCTTCTTCAGCAGCATCACCAACCCGGCGGTCAACTCCCCGTGCTTATTGAGCTCAGTGGGCATGTCGTCGGGGCTCTCCTTCAGCAACTCCATCAAGCCTTAGATGAACTCCTTCTGCTTATTTAGGTGCTTATTAAGCTGATCGGGCATGCCGTCAAGGGATAACGACTCCAGCTCTGCCGGCTCGGCATGTTCGCCTCCGCGGCTAGGGCGCTCCTGGGAGCCATCGCCTGCCCATGAGAGATCTTTCGAGGTCTCTGCGTGGCGGCGAGCCCTTTTTTTCACAGCCTTGGTTGCCGCTCCCTTGTTACGAGTAGTTCTCGACCTAGAGCTTTGCTCACCAGCCATGGAAACGACGGGCGAAGAAGAAGCACTTATGAGGAGGAAAGGTAGAGTAATTTTCGGTTAGGTAGTTCCCCTTTTTATAACCTGAGTACTAGCACTAGTACTAATACTTGCATAGTGGGAACATGTTCAGGTTTGGTACGTACTAGTAGGTGTGAGCAGGCTTTCGAATGTGATGGGAACAAGGTAAAGATTAATTGATGGTTTTGGTTTCCAGGCCCAAAACGGCTCCCGATGAGTTTAGCGGAACATAAATTTCAAGTACTACGCTGCTCAAATGCGTAAATACTTCCTCCGTTCCTAAATATAAGTCTTTGTAGAGATCCACTAGGTGGACTACATACGGAGCAAAATAAATGAATCTAGACTTAAAATGCATCTATATACATCCGTGTGCGGTTTACAGTGAAATCTCTACAAAGACTTACATTTAGGAACAGAGGGAGTATTATGTTACTGTCAAAAATTGGCACAAAATACGAAGGAGACCAATGGAAGTACTACTAGCAACCCACGATTTAACTACTTGCATGCGCGCAGTGGAGTAATAATGTCTTTCTTCCGCCCTCACGTCCACTCAATTTGCATGCACTGTATTAATTGACCATCAATGAAGTGAACGACTTTACACGCGTAAAATTATCACATGGGATGGATCTTGGTACAAAATTGCGTCCGCCCGTGTACCCGCGTGTGCGTGCGAGGGAATGAGTGCGTGCGTGGTGTGCGTGCACATCTTCGCTTCGTGCATGTACCGCCAGTATGGCTCAGGGAGGACGAGTACATTCTTCTGGAACCAGCAGCACGTCACTGTGATCAATCCATGCAAGGAGGTCGCGACAACGCCTCCACATGTGCCACATGGCTTCATGAACTGTAAGAGAGACATTGTGTAGCGTGCCATTGGTATTCTAATTTACGTGTTTTGCGCATACTTGAAGTACTAGTAAGGTACACGTGCATTGCACGCATCAGATTTTGCAACCAAATTATGAATAAATACCACACTATAGCATGTAAGCTCTGAGTCATATATGCCTGATGTAGCCCTTCGTTTCAATCTTATAGTTCATCTCATTCAAAATCAATTAGTTTTTACAAAAAAGCTAAGAATGCGGGAATAGGAAAAACATGGGATTATAGTGGAATGTCGTCTTGAATCCTACAGGATTGTACGAGTGTTTGATTGTGCATAGAAAAAGCGCAGAATTCTTTCAAAGAGGTTTGAGTGGATGGGATGTTTCCTATGAAATCTAGTGCAAATGAATCATATGGAAAATTTCCTATGGTTTACAATCCTACGAATCAAACAACCAAGATAGGAAAAATTCCTAATGATTAGAATCCTCCAAAATTCCTTTGAGAATCCTTTGAATCAAAGAAGCCCTTAATCTATTTTATGATTCATGGAATTGTGCGTTGTAAAGCATAAAGTAAAAACAAATAATGGCAATTCAACTAGAAAAAAAGTTTGGGCAGTTATGATACGGAAGATTCTAGAACAAAAGAGAACTACTGTTGTTTTGAGGTTTGTGCATTATGCTTAAGTTCAACCATGGAGTCTGCTAGATTGTACATGTGGCAAAAACCGGTGGGGGGCTAGAAGATGGTGCGAGGGGCCGAGTGGAGGGAGACTATGAAGGAATGCACAAGTGCGAGATCGATATTTAAAGAGAGGGGGCGAGAACGTGCGCTGTTGCACGCAGTGGCGGAGCCATGACAAATAAATGAGCTAGGGGGACAAGCATTGCTAATACTTTACGAGGAGGGTCAATTCATGAACTTAAACCATTTTTAGCAGCAATTGTCTAATGATCACATTCATATTAGCCTCGATATATAGTGATGTTAGGGGGGGGGGCAGGGCCCTTACTGCCCCCTGTCTTCGCCATTGTGCACGCGTCTGAGAGATGAAGCGGAAGGCATGGATGATGAGAGGGAGACGTTGGATATATAATTAATGTGGGTGTATTAGCTATATATGTTAATCCTATATAGAGAGGTATAGATTGATCGATGTGGACGTGGGAAAGAGGGTGAGACCTCACTGGGTATATCGATTGATCGGTTTGTGTGGAAAACTATGAAAGACCTAGCTATATACACACATACATAGAGGAACATCGATCGTCGCGCATGCACGCGTGAGAGATAAATAATGCCTGATATGATGGAGAGGGGGATGTGTGTGGGTGTGTGCCTTCATGGGAGACCGACCTGGAGAAAAATATTGCATGTGCCTGATGGATAATGCCGACTGGTAGTGTGTGTGCATGCATGCACGAGAGAAAGTTAGTGGGACAATTATAAAGAGAAGACGACTATGTGGGTGTAAAAGACTAGGTGAGGTCATAATCAATGTAAAGTTGAATTGAAATATTTGAATAAGAGATCCTGATGTTTGAAACCCATGCATGCATGAATATAGCGGAGATCTGCACGGTGTGGTTTGAAAACGAGCATGTTGTAATGTATACACATTGAACAAGGTCAGACTGATTTGAATTTGAGATACCGATGATAGACATCATTTGGCCACGTCGCATCCGTGCATGGACACACTATTCTAATGGGAGATGACGGGCGGCTTTCGCATCACATATCTATATCTATACCCCTATATATATATTATATTTTATATTTTTTTATATTGTGTGCGGGTAACTTTAACTTTGAAAGATGGTCGTTGGATGAAGCGAATCCGATGGTCCAAAGATGGCAAATTTGAGCACTACTGGCCGTTGGATATCATCTAGATTCCACCAGATTTCGCCACATGTATAATCTAGAAGACTCCCTGGTTGAACTTAATCATAATGCACAAACATCAAAACACAAGCACTTCTTATTTGTTCTAGAATCTTCCGTATCAGAATTGCCCAAATGTTTTTCTACATGACTTGCCATTATTTGTTTTCACTTTATGTCTTACAACGCACAATTCCATGAATCTTAAAATAAATTAGCTTTCTTATAAAAACTAGATGATTTTGAATGAAATGAACTATAAGAATTAAACGAACATCTACATCATGCATATATGACTCAAAGCTTACATGCTATAATTTGGTATTTATTCATAATTTGGTTGCCAAATCTCATGCGTGCAATGCACATGTACCTTACTCTAGTCTAAATGGTGTTTGTGTGTGTGTTGTGCGTGTTGAGGTGCAAATTGTCTTTTTTTGGGTACACGTTAAGCTTGTTCTTCTGAAATTTCAAGTCGCGCCTTGCTATGCCGAAAATTCAAGCTAGCGTCTCTGTCTATCGTGCTGCGAAACTCCCGCCTCTTCAACCCGCGCCTTGTTAGCCCGAAATATTTAAGATATATCTTTGTCTCGTCGTGCTCCGACAACTCCCTCCATCTCAACCCGCGCCTTGCTATTCCGAAATTACAACGCGCGCGAAAACTCCCACCTCATGTGAAATCCCGACACGCGAAATGCCCGTGGTACCCCTCAACCGAAAGAAGCGCCTCAAATTGGTGGGGGTACTTTTGTAACTTACCCCACATTTTGGACAAGCGCGTCCCTAAGCCATGGTTCCCCACTGCCATCCCATCCGCCCACCCATTCGTACACCGAGGCCGCGAAAGCCCGCGACGAAGCCTCACACCCTGCTCCGTCCACCACCCAGCCGGAGCCTCTTCCCCGACAACGTCGTCCACAACAACACCTCGACATCCCTCATCCACCGTACCGGATGAGGATCCGTCATTGATCTCGTGGTCCTGCCGGTTCAGCCACCCCGTCCTCCACCTCCAAGGAGCTGCCCTGACGTTCCCCTCATCTTCCGCGCCACCTCCATTCCCACATGACCGTCTTCACCTGCACCACCAGAAGAGCATCATCATCGCCGTTTCCTCGGATGAAGCCACGGCCTAATCGGCGCCACCAAAGAGGTTGTACACTAATCACCGCATTTTATTCTTGATTCGATCTCACGGTGTTGCCGGCTCTCGGTCCCAAGCCGACACGGTGCGGCTCCATCCACGGCGGCATCGCCGGCCACTTCCTCCACGGCGTCGCTCCCTCGGTGGCAACGTCCACATCAGTAGGAGCTGCTGCTGCTTTAGCTCTTGCTCGCGCTGCTGCTCTGCTCTTGCTCTCGGTCCCATGCCTGGTCTGCTCTTGCTATTGCTATTGCTCTTGCTCGCGCTGCTACTCTCACTCTTGCTCTTGCTTGCGATGCTGCTCCAATTTAGCTACACTTCAGTCAACTGAATCGACTTTTGGGTTA
>NC_041393.1:137366120-137382327 GCF_002162155.2 Triticum dicoccoides | reverse complement strand
ATGGCCGGGGCGGCAGCGAACCGGCGGTGGGGAGTGTTTTCGGGGCGGGCGGGTCGGTGCACCGCGGGCCGCGGGCGACGGGAGGCTGCTGTTTGGCCGGTGGCGGCTGGCGGCTCAGGGGGGTGGAGGTTGAAGATGAACCGCAAGCCCTTGATTTCGTATCCAACGGCTGCAAAATTGACTGACGAGATGAAAAAGTCAGTCGACCGATGTGTAGCCACACCTTGATAGTGCGTTCAGTTTCGACATCAAAATTCAGTTTCGACAGCAAAATTCAGTTTCGACAGTTAAGTTCAGTTTTGACAGTTAAGTTCAGTTTCGACAATTAAATTTAGTTTCGACAGTTAAGTTCAGAGATGAGCGGCTGATATATTTTACATCTAGCACTTTTTGGTTATGTATTTTACGTCATGTATTGGAGATGCTATTAGAATTCCACTCAGTTTAATGTTGTTCGTTGTCTCTCTTGTCCTGCTTCAGCCTCGGCGTCTTACAACTCACCGGAGCTGCTCCAACGATGAAACCCTCCATCACAGCGGAGCACTACCTCGGGCTCCATCTCCAGACGCCTAAGATCTTCTTCCCCTCCTCCGATAGCCAAGTCAGCCGGAGCATCCTCACCGGCCAACCCAATCACGCTGAGATCGACATGGCTTCGCCAAAGAGGTTGTACACTTGTTGCATCTCCTTTTTACTCTACATGTTATATATATTGTCCACTGAGCACTCGTAGTAACGGGAAATACGATTATTTTAACCTACTATATGACAAGCAGTGAGGTACCAGGCAACTTAGCTATCCGTGATGGACTCTCTTGAACGCCATCATTATTTATCTCTGCGTGTTTGAGCTGTGCGTTTGTCGATGGGCCTGGGAGTTGAGCTAGTATGGCAGTGGCCTGGGTCCAAAGTAATAGAAGTAGCACAAAAACATTTTTTAGTGTAGGATTTTCCTTGCTCAAGCCTGCCTACTAGAATCGCCAGTGCTTGAAAGGAAAAGTGAATGAAAAACATAGGAATTGGAAAGTTTCCTATGGTACTACTTTTCTTGAATTTGGTGCAAAGGAATGGAGCAAAGGAAAATTGTAGGATTTGTTCCTTTAGTGTCTCCTTGAAAGAAAAACCGTAGGAATTCTAATTTCCACTTCTCCTCCTTTTCATATTCCTATTCATCAAGCACAAGACTAAGAGATAGTAGCATAATAGCATTATAACCATACATTTTCTTATGGTTTGACTTAATCTCACCATGCTTTTTTGCATCCTGTGATCTTCCAATTGTTGTGAATCAAACATCCAGATTGGCAGAAATCCAGTGTTTTTAAATTCTCTGTTTTGCACGTGCATACCTATCCTATTCCTGTCTATTTCCTATCCCTGCATTGTTAGAATCCTCAAATTCAAACAAGCCCTTACTCAATTACTTCTGTTACAGATATGTGTCAAAGAAAACCTTGTGTGGTTTGTCCTGCTCCTGCGGCGCTGTGTTCCACCCCAGCTCAGCTGCTCCAACGATGGAAGGGTTCACCACAGCAGGGATCCGCTCTCCAGACTGTCTTTCGCTGCCTCAGATCTTCTTCCCCGCCATCGGCAGCCACGACAACTGCATTACCATCATCAACTGAGCAGATGACCTTGAGGACTACACGGTTCCGCAAGAGAGGTCGCACTCTTCCGTGTCTGCTTATGTTATGCGTTGATTAATATGATGACATGCTACATTATCGTCGTGTTCACCTATTAGACTCTGAGTCAGGTCCAAACTAATGCTGAAACTTGAGTTTTTAAATGGTTGTGGGGTACATATTGGGGAAGCAATCAGTACTATCTGTCTTCTATTTGGTTAATATCTGGATTCTACTATGAGTTTCATGTTGGGTGCAAACAAACATTAAAGGAGCCATTATCTGTATTTTTTAACTAAAGCTATTATCTGCCTGCTATCATTGGTTTTGGGTCTATCCACAGTTTGCTACCATCACTCTGGATTTGTGCATGCACTCCTTACATAATCTTACTATATTTTATTCTTATGCATGCTAGTTATTGTACACAATGGAACTGATCATGTAGAGCAAAAGAGACAAGCCTTGCGTGGCAATAAAATTTCATGCAGACATTGTTCCATGGTGGGCGCAAAGACAACCCCCCTCCACCCATTTCAGATCGTAATCAAGAGGAAGATAACTGTTCTGAGGGGGATTCAGAAGGAGAAGACCACTCCTATTTACCCCATGAGGTCTTCGCTCTAACTTGGCATGCTGATGTTAGTAATATCATGCATATGGTGCCTTGCATTGCTTACTGTATACATTAAAGATGTCATCTGCTTAGTTTAGACATGCTTTGTGTCAATGCCATCTGTTTAGTTTCTTTATCGTATATGTGAATCATGCAATGCCATCTTGTCTAGCCAGACATCATATATGTGAATTTTGCAATGCCACCCTGGTTAGCCAGTCATCTTATATGTGAATTATATCATGCCATCATTTTTTTATTACGTGTTAAATTTCTCAACAATTTTAGTACATTGAATTACTCTTCCTGTGCATCAGCCATTAGGCACGGTCATGGAAAAATGTGGAGTGGAAACAAGGTCTTCAGAGAAGACAATGCTATCTGATGAAGCGCATGTCTTGCTGGTTACCGGTAGCTCCTCAGAGGAGGATTCGGAGACAGATGACCAGTCATATTTCCCCCCGAGGTGCATGCCCTAACTTGGCAGGGTTATGTTGCTCATATCGTGCGTATGGTATCTTGCATTGCTATGTCATTTGCTTAGTTTAGACATGCTTTGTGTGAATGCCATCTGTTTAGTGTCTAATTACCATATATGTGAATTATGCAATGCCATCTTGTTGCAAGACATTATATATGTGAATTATGCAATGTTATCTTGTTGCAAGGCATTATGTATGTGAATTATGCAATGCCATGCTATTTAGGCAAGCTTCATATATGTGAATTATATCATGCCGTCCTTTTTTTGAATTTCTCATTGCTTTTGTCGACAATGTTTGTATATTCAACTGCTCTTCCTGTGCATCAGCCATTTGAATTGGTGATGGAGAAATCTGGAGTGAAAACAAGGTCTTCAGAGCAGACAATGCTACCTGCTGAAACAGATATCTTGTTGGTTATAGATAGCTCTTCAGAGGAGGATTCATAGGCATATGACCAGTCCTATTATCCCCCTGAGGTGTATGCTCAAACTTGGCAGGGTTATATTACTCATATAATGCATATGTTGTATAGCAATGCTTAGTTTTTACAATATATAGACAATATTGAATGCCATCTCCTTAGTTGACACATCATATATGCGATTGCCCTCTGCTCACTTCCTTAGTATATAAATCATATATTTGAATTATGTCATGCCATGATGTTTACATAGACAACATGTATCTGAATTATGGCATGCCAACCCATTTTCTAAAGACATAATATAGTTATATCATCTCATCCTGTTTACATAGTCATTATATTTTAAATTATGTCATTCTATCCGTGAATTATATCATGCCATCATGTTTCCATTGACGGCATGTTTGTGATTTATGGCATGCCAACCACTTTAATAGACACATCGTATAGTTATATCATGTCATCCTGTTTACATAGTCATCATATTTTGAAGTATGTCATTGTGTCCTGTTTAGTTAGCCATCATACATGTGAAATTGTGTCATGCTATCCTGTTTAATTAGCCAGCATATATGTGAAATTATGTCCTGCTATTCTGTTTGCTTAGACAACATAAATGTGAATTATTTCATGCCCTGTTTTCTTCCCTACTATCCATTGCACCTATCTATCTTACAATGTCTGTACATTCAATTACTTTTCTTGTTTATCAGCCATTTCAATTGGAGGGAGTGATGGCAGTATCTGTGGGAGTAAAAACATGGTCTTCAGAAAAGATCGTGCTACCTGTCGATGCAGATAGAACCACGGTTGTACTTGCCCAAGAACCAGCCCCACCACACATAACCCACACTCATGCAGATTGTACCCCTACCCAGTTGGACAGAGAACCAGCTACACCCCTTCTAACCCCAACCCCAGTAGATAGACATCCAGTTCCCGTTGACACAACACCGTCTCCACCACAGAGCACCCAAACACGAGCAGTTAGTAAGGCAACTGCAATGCCCAAATCATGAGGACCACCACTCCGAACCCAAAGTCAACGCTTAAAGTAGAAGAAGAATTGTTCTCAGGTCAGGTTCCGTAGCTATGGTTCATACTACTTTGCTCTTGCATCACTGTATATACTGATACCAACTAATTTCAAATTTGAAGGATGCAATTGAAACTCCAATGACGCAACAGGTATGTTTTAAACCTGTTTCTTCAACGTGTTTGGTTGTTTGCTGTTGTAACTTGCTCTATGTTGATTTCAGTTTCAATTGAATAAACAATTATGTTCTCATGCCATGCACATTACAAGTGTTGTTATTGTTGTGTAGTTTCCCACACTTATATTCTGTCTATGCTGCTTTGTCTTAAATAGATATGATTCGAACTGTATCTATCTTGATTTGGCAACATAAACTAGAATGATATAGACCATACAGTGACCATACTACATAGATATATGTTTGTTTCATGTTGTTATCCTGTCCTCCTTACTACTGAACTGGTTTACCAAAATGAGTTTCATATACTACATTACCTGAGATGTGTTTGTTTGTTTCTCTTTTATAATGCGGATAAAATATTGGAGAAGAGTACCCTGTTATGCAATGGTAAAGAAAGTAATGCTGATAAGGTTCAAGATAGTGAGACATCCCTGTTGGTCTCCAAGAAAGCTGATAAAAACTATATTGAAGACACCGAGACAACCCCAAAGTCCTATCTTGATGTAGTGTTCGAGTTACTGGCTACCACTGCTGGCACCAGCTCTTCGAACTCGTTGCCTAAATCAGTTCGGCTTCTTGAGTCTCAACTTCAAGTTGAAAGATATCGATCAGATGTTATGCGACAGGAAGCCGAAGGACTGAGGAAGTCCCTTCAAAATTCAGATGCATACTTTCTGGTGCAACAGCAAGTGCTGGAGGACTTAAGCGCCAAACAAGAGAAAGTTAATAAGCTTGCCAAGCATCTTGCTAGCATTATGGGTACCCAGGATATTGTTTCTTGAGCTCTTCTGAAGTGGTTTTAGTTCCGGACTTGTTTTGCTGCGACGTTTATATGCTGCTGTGTTCCCTATATTTGCACTGGTGGCAAACTTTGATGCCCAGTGGATGTAATATGTGTAATAGCCGTGATAGCCTAGTGTAAGTTGCTTGCTTATTTATTTCCTTGTTGTCTTGTTTATTTGTTTGCTTGTAGTCAGTGCAGTTCTTTTTCCGCGGTTTGCTAGTGGTTGCAATAACCTATTTTTTAAAACTAGGCCGCAATAACAATGGGCTAATATTTACTGTAGTGACACGGGCCTCCTACGGGCCATAGAAACAGTGGGCCTTCTACGGGCCGTAGAAACAGTGGGCCTTCTACGGGCCGTAGAAACAATGGCCTTCTACGGGCCATAGAAACAATGGGCCTTCTATGGGCCATAGAAACAATGGGCCTTCTACGGGCTGTATCATCAATGGGACTTATACGGGCCGTATGATCGATTGGCCAAAAATGGGCCAAACAGACTGCATTCTGGCCGTAAACGGGCTAGAGTTGGAATCGTCCGTTCATGGGCCGACCATAACGGGCCATCGTTAATAGGCCGTATTTGATGACGCTATGAAAACGGCCCAACGTATTAACGGACCACAAACGAGCCGACTGTAACCATGGGCTGAATTTGGCCCACAAGCAGAAAATGACAGTAACGGGCCGTAAGTAAACGAATGCTGGAAATGAGCCCAAGAATAAATGGGCTCTGAGAAGGCCAACAGATAACATGGGCTGGAAATAGCCCAACTGAATAACGGGCTATTAATGGGTATAAAGTGATACACTGTTCTTTACGGGCCAGTTTCACCACGGGCCGTTAATGGGTGTAAAGTGATACACTATTCGTTACGGTCCAGTTTCACCATGGGCCGTTAATAGGCCAAGAGTTACATAGGGCCTCATATGGGCCGAAAGACGTCATGGGCCATACATGGGCCAGAAGTGAATACGGGCTGGAATCATATTGGATGGCCTAGATGACGCTACTGGGCCTAATTCGAATAGGGCGTAACGGGCCTTGGGTTAGCGGGCTGTAAATGGGCTATATGCGAACAGGCCATTAACAGGCTTTCCATGGGCCGGCCCGCCATCTTTTGACCAAGTCAAACGGGCCGGACTTTTCACAGGAATGGGCCTCTGTTGGGTCGTGCCACGTGTCGATGTATCATAGGCGCCTTCTGTCGTGGAATTAACATGCCAGATGTCCTTAGTGTCAGGACTTAGTCGCGAGGCCAACGCAACTATGTGGTAGCTTGAGAGGGGTTGATCGGGACGAGAGATGCAACATGCAAGACAAGGATTTAGACAGCTTTGGGCCCCGAGAAACATCATCCGGTAACAACCCTACATGCTGTTTGTGGCTAGGTCTCATTATGCTCATGAGAAGAGTCGCCGTAAGCTGGCTCCCCCTTTGTGTCTAGCCCTAGATATTGTTTCTTGTTGCTTGTCCCTCTTTGGGGAGCCCTGCCCCTCCTTATATAAGTTAGAGGGGCGGGTTACATGTGGAGTCCTAGTAGGACTAACCTATCTTGTACTACAAGCCGGATACAAGTCCGGGTCTTGATTCCTTGTAAGGGAGATACTCCTTACACCTTTCCTCTTAAGCCAGCCTATCATAACGTAAGCCGACCTACTGGGCCTTGGGCCTTGTCGTCCGTTTGACCCGCTCGCCGGGTCTCCAGTGAGTCACAATGTTCAGGCGGGTTATATGTAAACCGCCATGTCCAGGCAGATCGCCAGTGAGTCGCCTAGCTCCAGCCGAGTCTTCTGGTGAATCGCCAAGTCTGGCCGGGTTATACCTTGCGGCCGGGTTACACCGCGGGGTATATCCCCGACATTAGCCCCCAAGTTTAGCTTGGATTTATCCATGGTAAACTTATGCTGCAAAAATAAACACAAGAACAAATTTGACAGGTTGTGCTCCGGGTTAAGAATTCTTGTAAACCGACACCTGAACATCCTTAAGTCCTTGTCATTTCCTAGTCATGATTGTTTCCAACGCCGGTTCATGATTGTTGCCAATGCCGGGTTATGATTGTTGCAGACACCGGGTCATAATGATTGGTGATGCCGGGTCAATCTGGTTTGCTCAAAACTGAAAATTGGAAGATATTTCTCCCTTATATCCATATTACCTGTAGCCCCCAAGTGCCGGGTTGTCATGTTTGCAGCAACCTGGGACTTGTAATTGCCTTATGCTGATAAAACTTCAAACAGTGTAGCCCCCAAGGGCCGGGTCATTATGCAATAATGAGCAGGGACTTTGTAGATATGATCATGTATACTTGAACAGCAACGTGTAGCCCCCAAGGGCCGGCTCGTTATGATATGATGAGTCGGCTCTTCAATAAGGCCAGTAAAAATGACTTTGCATTAGCCCGCAAGTGTCATGGTGCATGCTTGCAGTGACATGAGACTTGCACATTTGATGTAATCTCAACTTGAATAATGTAGCCCCCAAGTGCCGGGTCGTAAGCCTACAGCGACTCGGTACTATTCCTTCCATTGTAGAATAAATCATATCCTTTGATAAAAATAATAGCCATTGCGCTAACGCGACTTTGAAAACCTCAATAATACTGGTTATTGATAATCACAATAGAAAATCCAGCCATGTTGGCTGTTCAAGATTTGAATAATATAACCCGGTATGAAAATCTCAATCATTCAATATCATCATGAAAATCCATCCATGTTGGCTATTCAAGATTTGAATAATATAAGCCGGTATGAAAATCTCAATCATTCAATATCATCATGAAAATCCAGCCAGTTTTGGCTATTAAAAACTTGAATACCTCATCGGTTGATAAGTAAACACTGAGTTTAAATACCCGGCGGCTCTTGGCCGACGACGATTTAATTCGCCTTCATTGTAAGCCGAAATTTTTATAACCTGGCAGCTCCTTTGAGAAAAATCCAGAATGGATAATTATTTTGAAGCATCAATCTTGGTAATGAGCTTGAACTTAATCATTTATATGTCCTATTCCTGCAAATCCTGCAAAGAGTTTAAACAACATATGTCCTGGTGACTTAACGTCAAAAGCCAGGGCGGGTAATCACCCAAATGTAGTCGTATCCTGCACACAAATAGATCACAAGATCCCTATGATCCTTTGAATGATACCGCCGGCTTATGTGACCCGGACAGTAAAGTTGATAACTCAAGTCTGTAAGAGCCGGCACATGTGACAACTCAAATACTTGCGATTGTATAAAAATAGATAAATTTTTTGAGGCTTTTGATTCGAATACGATCAGTAAACCGTCCCAAAGGGGTTAAGATAAGATTCAAATACGATCATATAGCCCCCAGTGGTGTTGGCTATGCCGATCAAAGTGGATATCGACAGCTATGTTCTCTTTGGTTTGAATACGACCTATGTTTGAATAGGAAAACCCCCCAAATGACCACTGTGATATTGAATTTGTACTGCCGGGTTATATGACCTGTGTAATAAGGGTGATAACCCAATCCTTAGAAGCCAATGCTTCCATATAAATGATGGTTGTCATAAGCTGGCAACTTATAGTCAAAAGTCAAGCCGGTTAATCATAAAACACTTATATACATTTGAGATATAATCCCCAAAAGGTCTCAAGTTAAGTAATTGTGGCTACAATAAACTTTACCAGAGATAGAATAAAACTTTTTGAGGCTTCTGATTCGGATACGATCAGTAAACCGTTCCAAAGGAATTAAGCTAAGATGCGAATACGATCATATAGCCCCCAGTGGCTTGGCGATGCCGATCAAGTGGGTATCGACAGCTATGTTCTCTTTGGTTCGAATACAACCTATGTTTGAACAGGAAGCCCCCAAGTGACCATGAGAGTTGTTTAACGATGCTGATTCGTATACGATCCACGTTGATTCCCAAAGGGGTTAAGCTATGATTCGGATATGATCAAGAAGCCCCGAAGCAGGTTCAGCAGTTTGCTAATCAAAAGGGTATCGACAGCTATGTTCTCTTTGGTTCGAGTACGACCTATGTTTGAACAGGAAGCCCCCAAATGACCGTATAAATTTTGGCATTGCGCCGATCAAGAGGGTACTGATGGCTATGCCCGATGAGCAGGAAGCCCCCAAATGACCATAATAAGATAAGCCGTAAAGCAGGATACCCATGTTTTGAACCGGAATTTCTTAAACCGGATATTGAGATCCACAAAGCTTTGTAAGGGACAAATTTACCTTGTTCCGGATGTGGAACCGGTTTTGAGAGCTTCAAAGCTTTGCGGGAGAAAGATGTCTCTTGAACCGGATTTTAAACCGGAATTTTCATCAGTACGGTAGTGTCCTCCGGAACCGGGTTATCATCCCCTCCCATGACCCGGAATTCCCGAGTCATGTCACTGTAGCCCCCGAGTTTTAAGACTACTCGAGGAGTTGGCTTGAGACTCTCCATATTTGACCGTGATATAAACCGGTATGAGTCATTCAACATCTCAGTGACATAACTTGTCCTGCACTGGAGAACTTGCAAGCCAGAATAATTGATCTTTTAAAGAAAGCAATATATAATATAAAATATATTGGACGGATTTCACCTGATGTGTTGAGCCGGAATTAATCCATCACAGAGTTGATGATCACTGCGGTAAAGTTGAAATCAATGACGGGTGAGTCGGCCACGGGAGCGGACAGATGAGTCGGCCACGGTGTTGTAAGACGGTGCGGACGAGCAAGTTGTCCTCCTTGTTGTAAAACGGCGTGGTCATAAAAGACGGCGAGTGCATTGTAAACCGGCGCGGTCGCGAGAGACGGCCACGACGTTGTAAGCCGGCGTGATCGAGAGAGACGGCCATGGCGTTGTAACCCGGTGCAGGAGTCTGTTGAGTAACGACAACCACCTGCGCTAAAAGATGTTGGCGTGTCTCCACCTCCGCGGTATAATATCAATTTTTATCATAAATAATTTGCCCTGTATAAACAATATTGCAGACCAAGGCAAAGATAAATTTGTTCTTTGACAAAAAACAACATGTGATAATAAAAACAAACTTGGATGGATATCACTTGATGCGTCAGGCTAGTAGTTATCCACCGCGGAGTTGATGATCACCACGGTGAAGCTGAAATTAATCACGGGTGAACCAGCCGTGGCGTCGTAAGCCGGTGCGGTCGGGCGAGTCAATCGCAGGAGCAGTAAGCCACTCGGACGCCGAGTCGGCCACGGGGTGGACGGGTAAGTCGCCCGTCACATTGTAAGCCGGCACAGACGTGTGAATCGGCTGGCGCGTTGATGTAGATCGGACCGCAGGGGCGGCGGCTTGCACCCACCTGTTGAACAGTAAGCGGTCGCCGATGCCGTTGAATGATTATGCTACCGCACACTCCATGAATATGGCATTACACCATCTTTATGATGAATCATTGTCCTGCACATAAAGGTGTACATACCAAAGTGATTGTTTTTTGACAAAAAACAATATGCGCTAATAAAATAATCTTAGATGGATATCACCTAGTTTGTCCAGATGACCGATGATCCGTTCAACACAACAGAAACAGCTCAGGCAGACCGGCGACTCAATATAGCCACGGTGGCTTATCACAACAGTGGTGGCTCAATGCGGCCCCGGCAGCCCAACACAACAGAGGCGGCTCAATATAACAGAGGCGGCTCAACGCGGCCCCGGCGAATCAATACAACAGAGGCGGCTCAACGCTGTGCATTTTTTAACATCATCCGATCTTTTTAAATCTCATGTGATGGATGAAGGTCCTTTTTTGGAGATTGTGCCAGTGTGCTTTTATATGCAGCACTAGTAGTAAGGCTGTGTAGAAGCAACAGACCGGACCGGATCAATCAGATTTTATAGACTGAACAAACAAGAGCTTGTGACTTCTTCCAGCCGACTCAACGCTTTATTTTCCTTGCGCACACTGATGGGGCTAACTGCTGAGGGGACCGTAGTCCAGAGTGACCACCGTTTAATATTCACAGGCATGTCAAAACAGAAGGCGGGTCGGCTTGAGGAAAACCACTATGGCGAAACCGGGTCACAGCCGTATCCGCATCTGGGTTGTGGCATTTTTTTAGGGTAGCAGTAGCCGCGAACACAGGAAACCACAGCAGCAACTCTCGAGTAATAGATCGACACATCAAGCCCAGTTGGAAATCATCTCTGGACTCTTTAAAAGCCAGGTACAGTACTTTAAAACCAGAAACTCACGTGAGCAACTACTTGGAAAGCTTTATGTGAGATCAATTGCAAGGTAATGATTGGCCCAGGAATCTGTGCCCTTGAGGGGTTTGCTTCTCTGCGTAACAAACAGAGACCTTTTCAAAGAAAAAACTGATTTGGAGGTGACTTCAAAGGTCCGAGTAGTAATGGAAGTAGTACTTGCTCATTGTCCTAGGTTTGTTTCTGTACGTAAAAGTACATGTCAATCAACTTGCAGCAAGCTTCAATCTTCACGCCAGAGGGTAGCAATCAGACCCGGTCACTAAATCGGACCTGTTGACGCATACTTGCGGTAAAAAACTCTGGTTGATCTTGGCGACTTGCGGCCACGTACAGACGCAGCCCTAATTCCCGATCTCAATCTCGTATTCATCCTTCCAAAAGTAATCAGCGGAATTAATTAACCCGGCCGACGGCAGACTTTCGGCGCGATTGTTTCATGCCGGCTTTTCTTTATCCTAAACTTGCGAACTTCTCACTCCTTGTGACAGATCCCTTCAAGAACTCAACACCACCGTGCGCAAGCCCCACGGTGGGCGCCAACTGTCGTGGAATTAACACGTCAGATGTCCTTAGTGTCAGGACTTAGTCGCGAGGCCAACGCAACTATGTGGTATCTTGAGAGGGGTTGATCAGGACGAGAGACGCAACACGCAAGACAAGGATTTAGACAGCTTCGGGCCTCGGGAAACATCATCCGGTAACAACCCTACATGTTGTTTGTGGCTAGGTCTCATTATGCTCATGAGAAGAGTCGCCGTAAGCCGGCTCCCCCTTTGTGTCTAGCCCTAGATATTGTTTCTTGTTGCTTGTCCCTCTTTGGGGAGCCCTGCCCCTCCTTATATAAGTTAGAGGGGCGGGTTACATGTGGAGTCCTAGTAGGACTAACCTATCTTGTACTACAAGCCGGATACAAGTCCGGGTCTTGATTCCTTGTAAGGGAGATACTCCTTACACCTTTCCTCTTAAGCCAACCTATCATAACGTAAGCCGGCCTACTGGGCCTTGGGCCTTGTCGTCCGTTTGACCTGCTCGCCGGGTCTCCAGTGAGTCACAATGTCCAGGTGGGTTATATGTAAACCGCCATGTCCAGGCAGATCTCTAGTGAGTTGCCTAGCTCCAGCCGAGTCTTCTGGTGAATCGCCAAGTCCAGCCGGGTTATACCTTGCGGCCGGGTTACACCGCGGGGTATATCCCCGACACCTCTATCCAATGAGTGGCACTACAAGAAATATGTCAACTAGTGACCTTCTATCAGTGACCCTGGAAGAATTGGTCATAGATCTATGACCATTTGAGAACAATTGGTCAAAAGCTGTTCGGGGGGCTCCAAACCCTAAACCATTGCGACCATTTTGGTCAGAAAGGTCGTAATTTCCTTACACCAAATGGTCACAGTGCAAACAGGGCTGGTCCGCTGCCTTATTTCTAGTTGTTAACGACCAAAATAGATGGTCATAGCCTTGTAGATTGTGGTTGGTTGTGATGACTAGGCGCCATCTCATTAGTTTTGCCTATGTGTCATGTCCATGTGTCAATTATTGCCCTAGGTTGTGAAGCAACCTATATTTATGTTATTCCAAAAATTCCCAAAAAAATCTCATAAATTGTTTGGATCATATCTTCATCAAATATGTCAAAAACCTTCCCGGCCTAGTTCAAAAATAACTCAACAATATTCATTTTCCTATTCTGTTCAGAGCAGCACTTTGTGAAGGAAGTGTTATTTATATATTCTTGATTTCCCTAAAAATTTGTGAAGACGATCTTCTTAGTAACTGATCATCCTCAGCCAAAACTCATGCCCATTAGCCATGTGCATTTCCCGTACCGCAAATCAAACACTTGGCTGCTTATTCATGTTTGAGCATCGATCGGTCTCCTCGTGATAATCTTATGTTATAATTTTCTTCCTAGCATCTACCTGGGGAGTGAACAACCCACTAGACATGGCTAGTCCTCCCAGAACGCATGGCAACACCACGGTCACGCGGTGACCAAGCGGCGGGCATGCGAGCTTATGCACTCTAGAGTTGGGGCCCTCAGCCACCGTCCAAACCTCGATGTCTCGCCATAAAACCATGTATTTATGATTAAATAGATACTTATTTACCTAGAAATGATTTTTGGAAAAAATAAATAGCGAACTATGAGGCACCTGCAGTTCAAATTTGACCCGCTTCCACCTGAATCAGCGGGAATTTGTCTTTTTCACCAGAGGTGGATCAAAACTTCTGACACCCAACCATTTTGTCAATTGTGCATTATATATGGCCTAGTATTTTATAAAATTGATTAGCTCCAATTTTGAAACAAATATATGGTAGGTCCTTCACAAAAAAAACTCATTTCAGGCACTCAGAAAATGGAAAATGGTTTTTTCGTCCAAAGAAAATGAAAACTTCCTTAGGCAACATTGTTTTCCATTCCAATATGCACCCTTGTGCACAATATGAGATCATTTGAACAAACTATGCCATGAATGTGGCCATAAGATTGATCATTTGGCTTGAAAGCCAAGAATCTTCACACTTGATAGCTCATTTCTAAGAACACTTTTTTAAAATAATTACCATATTACAAGTTTATTATTTTTCCTGGAAACTTGGTCACATATAATGACACAATGCAAAGGTTTTCCAATTTTTTAATTTTTTTAATTTTTTGTGCCCGTTTCAAAATGTGGTCAAAGCGGCGGGCTTGACCGTTCCTAGCTAGTGGTTGAATCTTGGAATTTTTTGGTGTTTCTATGATTAAATAGATACTTATGTACCTATAAATGATTTTTTGAAAAAATAAAGAGCAAACTATGAGGCAGCTACAGTTCAAATTTGACCCGTTTCCAGCTGAATCAACGACAATTTGTCTTTTTCACCAGAGGTGGATCAAAACTTTTGACACCAAACCATTTGGTCAATTGTGCATTAAATATGTCCTAGTATTTTAGAAAATTGATTTGGTACAATTTTGCAACAAATATATGGTAGGTCCTTCACAAAAAAACCTCATTTCAGGCACTCGGAAAATGGAAAATGGTTTTTTCGTCCAAAGAAAATGAAAACTTTCTTAGGCAATATTGTTTGCCATTCCAATATGCACCCTTGTGCACAATATGAGATCATTTGAACAAGCTATGCCATGAATGTGGCCATAAGATTGATCATTTGGCTTGAAAGCCATGAATCTTCACACTTGATAGCTCATTTCTGAGAAAACTTTTTTAAAATAATTACCATAGTACAAGTTTATTATTTTTCCTGGAAACTTGGTCACATATAATGACACGATGCGAAGGTTTTCCAATTTTTTTGTTTTTTTTTTGAATTTTTTATGCCTGTTTCAAAATGCGGTCAAAACGGCGGGCTTGACCGTTCCTATCTAGTGGTTGAATCTTGTAATTTTTTGGTGTTTCTATGATTAAATAGATACTTATGTACCTATAAATGCTTTTTGGAAAAAAATAAAGAGCAAACTATGAGGTACCTGCAGTTCAAATTTGACCCGCTTCTAGCTGAATCAGCGGGAATTTGTCTTTTTCACGAGAGGTGGATCAGAACTTTTGACACCCAACCATTTTGTCAATTGTGCATTAATATGTCCTGGTATTTTATAAAATTGATTAGGTCCAATTTTGCAACAAATATATGGTAGATCCTTCACAAAAAACTCATTTTGGGCCCTCGAAAAAATGGAAAATAAAATTTTCGTCCAAAGAAAATGAAAACTTCCTTAGGCAACATTGTTTGTCATTCCAAGATGCACCCTTGTGCATGATATGAGGTCATTTGAACAAACTATGCGATGAATGTGGCCATAAGATTGATCATTTGGCTTGAAATCCATGAATCTTCACACATGATAGCTCATTTCTGAGAACACTTTTTTAAAATAATTATCGTATTATAAGTTTATTATTTTTCCTGGAAACTTGGTCACATATAATGACACAATGCGGAGGTTTTCCAACTTTTTTGAATTTTTTTTGAATTTTTTTATGCCCGTTTCAAAATGTGGTCAAAACGCCGGGAATGACCGTTCGTAGCTAGTGGTTGAATCTTGTAATTTTTTTGGTGTTTCTCTAATTAAATAGATACTTATTTACCTAGAAATGCTTTTTGGAAAAAATAAAGAGCAAACTACGAGGTAGCTACAGTTCAAATTTGACCCGCTTCCAGCTGAATCAGCGGGAATTTGTCTTTTTCACCAGAGGTGGATCAGATATTTTGACACCCAACCATTTGGTCAATTGTGCATTATATATGGCCTAGTATTTTATAAAATTGATTAGGTCCAATTTTACAACAAATATATGATAGGTCCTTCACAAAAAAACTCATTTTGGGCACTCAAAAAAAATGAAAAATGAATTTTTCATGGATCAAAAGCATTTTACATAAAATCATTTGGTCAATTATACATAAAATTTGGTCTAATACATAGAGTTGGTAGGTTCATCACGACAAAAATATTTTTTATACTTCAACAACGAGAAATTCTTTTCTCCTGCAAAAGAACTTATTTTTAATCATTTACGGCCTATTTATATGGTCATAAAATCATCAAGGCCTTTATTGCATTCTGATTGGTCCACGAGCACCTCACGCGGATCATGCCCGACCACCGTTGGATAGGCCTGGATCCGACGGCAGCCCTCTTCCCCCACCCCCTCTACCCCTCATCCCTCTCATCCCCCTCCCGAATCAGCGCAGCTCTCGTCCCTCGTCCAAACCCTAGCCGCGCCCTCCTCCGTGCGCCGCCGCCCCCATCGATTCCGCCCAACACCGCTGATCCCCTTCCACCTCTTCCACCCATCCCCTCGCCGCCACCCACCTCC